>NC_143016.1:75060545-75220545 GCF_055824585.1 Amblyomma mixtum | reverse complement strand
AGACATGTAGTCAGTCAAGGCGTCAAGCCTACTAAACTGTTCGGCTATTTCCTTTCTCTTGGGGTCAAGTGACAGCGATAGTTGCTCTATTCCTACTGGAAGGCACTCCGCAGAAACGGCGGAAACCGTCGTTAGGCCTACTCAATGGGCTTAATCTAATATTGTTCTGAATACCGTTATATGCAGAACTCTTTATTTTACGCGTACCAATAGCTTTTGTACTTCAAGGCCCATGTGGTATTCCGTTGAGGGAGAGCAAGTACTGAGGACTAGTTTATGAAAGAAGTTGATGATCTGTGTATGAAACTAAATGATTACGTCTAGATTTAAGCAGAGCGGTTTTGCTTATCCCTGCGCTGCCGGGCGCCCACAGGGGAAACAATGGGTACAAGTTTTACCCTGGTCTAGTGCTTGGTTTAACTTGAGTGAAGTGCTTGGAAAAGGGGTCTTTGACCCCACTGTGAGTCGAGCGAAATCCTCTGTGCCATGGCGCTCTTTGACCAAGCTGCCCTTTGTCATGAAAATCATAATCATCATCATCAAGTTTCGCTTAAAGGCTCCAAAGCAGCGTTGAACATGAGGTTGGCAGGATCATACTCACAGAAGACAGATTTATGGTGCACGAAAAAGTCCTTTCAGAAAGTCATATTAGTTTGTTGCATTGAAGCATGGGCAGTAGGCATCTGATTAACTGTTGACAGACGAGCTTCTTTCAATGAAAAACTGAAACTTCAAGTTTCAGACCGTGGGGATCATAATCCGGTATGGCAGTGTCATCCGGATAATTAAGACCGAATAGAGGCAGTCATAAGTGAATGGTATACGCTTCTAAAGCACCTAGCTATGCAGCGCTAATTCTACATGACTACGCTGTCTTTCTCGCACGCACGCACGCACGCGCACACACACGCGCACACACACGCGCACACACACACACACACACACACACACACACACACACACACACACACACACACACACACACACACACACACACACACACACACACACACACACACACACACACACACACACACACACACACGCACACGCGCACGCACACGCACACACGCACGCACGCACGCACAGCCGCCGCTGTGGCTCAGCGGTTATGGTGCTCGGCTGCTGACCCGAAAGACGCGGGTTCGATCCCGGCCGTGGCGGCTGGAATTTCTTTGGAGGAGAAATTCTAGAGGCCCGTGTACTGTGCGATGTCAGTGCACGTTAAAGAAACCCAGGTGGTCGAAATTTCCGGAGCCCTTCACTACGGCGTCTCCAGTCGCTTTGGGACGTTAAACCCCATAAACCAAACCAAACCAAACACACACACACACACACTGACGTACGGACGGATACCTACACAACTTCATAAACCTTCACAGACACAGTAACCTGCTATCTGAATATCACTGCTTGAAGGGGCCTCTTCCGTGCACATTTTCTTCTCTTTTGCATTGTTGCAATCACAAATTAGCGATTTAGTGCTCCTGTTTTGTACATCTCCACCTGACAACAAGGAAAATGTGACGAAGAGTGTTCCGTGAAACAGTACCGACTTTTCAGATCTGAAAGGGATCTAATACATTCCCTTGTTTTGTTTTCTGCTAGTGTTTCGAACCTCATGACTGCACACAATGGCCACTGAGTACAATCCACATGCTTTGTTCACGCTCTAAATAACCGGTTTCATTATGTGGTGGCCACTGAAGCATTCTAATCCGCTTCCCGCCTTGAAATTGCGTGCATGCTCAATCGAAGCTTAGTGCCGTGAAAGCTCGATTAGTCGCGGGTTCTGCCCAGCTCCGCAAAGCGTTGTCACTGAATATATTTGAAAGTGGCCTCACGCTTTCTACTTATTTTTCCTTATTTTGTTGTTCAGAGCGTTTGTGTCTTCACTTTGGTCTTTTGCTTTGACTCGTTGCCGTTCGTAGAAAGGATAGGGTGAGTTTGGTTCACGCCATTAGCCGCAGCACTGCCCGACAAAATGTACAAATAGAACTTCCGGGCTTCCCACATGCGGCGATCGGCTGCCTTGTACGTTTTGGGACGCTGATTAGCGCTGATCTGTCTTTGTTTTACTTTGTGCTGAAACGCGATAAGGTCACAAATTTGCGTGGACTGTGCGGCGAAGGGAGAAAGATTGATATGCGACTCGGACGATATCTTTAAGAAGACTTTGGGAAGGGCCTTTGCGCCAGCTTGGTATCAGCCTGAGTAGTAGTGTATCGCTGCGTTTTGAAGCCTGCGTGACTGTGCAAAGCCACAGGAATGTTTCATACTGAAAATACATCAAATTGGGTAGAAAAAGGTGTTTTAGCTTTTGTTATATCCATTGAATTTAAATCATTCTAGCCCCCGCGTAATGTTATGTCCGCGTGAATAAGCGTAACCTTACCCACCTCTGTTTTCTGCCGATTTCTACTTTGCAACAATCGCTTGGCGACTTTCCTTCCAAAGCTTTCCGATTCTTGGCTCATCCCGTAGTGTGAGCATGAGAGATTTGACATCTGCACAACAACGTCGGCGACGGCAGAACGGGCGGCGCAGAACGTCGGTTGCAATGACCTCTAGAACCAGCGGACCATATGTCGTATGAAGCCGTATACAGCCATGTCAAGTTAAGTCAAAGCCATATGCAACCCTACCAAGCTTAGCTAGAAACTGAGCGCTGTCAGCGGCAGCCAGCAAGGTCCAGCGCTTCCACACATGCAAAGCTTCTTGCGAGCAGCTCCACTGCCTTGATCTGCGGTACAATTGAATGGTGCCAGATTTCGGACACTTAAATATGCGGTTTGAATCCCAGGCTACTCTGCGATGAGTTTATTCTGCCAGGTATAATACGCGGCATTAAATTTAGGTGCCATCCTGCAACTTGATACACGAAACAATAGAGCCTACAAAGACAAACACAAAGGAAGAACGACGCACGACAAGCGCTAACTTCGTTTAACTTTGTTCGCTGAGAAGCCAGTAAATATAAGGAAACCAAGGTATGCGCTGAAGTAGGATCACATTTAATCAGCAAAACCATTCAAGATACGACATTTTTGTCTTAAAAAGGGCCGCAGAGGTTATCGCTAACACGATCTTTTTCTGTCCTTCGTATGTGGAATGCTTCTAAAACCTCCTGTGCCTTAGTATCTTTGCTCCTGCCCAGAATATTTATCTCTTGAAACCGTGGTTCACACTTCCGGCAGTACGAGCATTTTTCCCGTGAAAATGTTCTGCTGCTCGGTGACGCACATTGCTTTCTGCACAATGCTGCGAATAATGTGCGACTTTCACTTCTTTCAGCGACCACACGTGTTCACCTTCAAGGTAATTCATGTATCGCCCTGTTTGGCCCCTGCATGCCTTCCTGCAGGTCAGGGGTGTCCATACACCACACAGGTGCAGCACTTGACGAAAGGTTTACCATGTCTATTATGCGACGGCTCTTATTACCTTCTCTCGCAATGCGCGCGGAGCTGTGCAAGTTTTTATGGAGCCGAGAACATGAATGTGTATTTGCCACCTTCTTCACAGTCCCTTTTTCCCATAACCCTTTAATGGCCAAAGTTCGAAGAAATAAAATAGAATAGTCACAACGTAGACATAAAGGTAGCTATTGTTCCCACAATCAAAATACAATATTGGAAATTTGTTAGCGCCGTTAAAATTTCAGAAATTAGTAAACTGGTATTACCATAAAATTGCTTACGCGGAAGCATTTCGCACAAACGAAGAAAGTGCGTTTTGCTTTTAAGTGGTGTCAATGTACTGCATTTTCTGAATGGTAAAAATTCTAGGTGACCGGGAATATTTACCGGTATAAGTAAGGGTTCGCTCTATTTCATACTGCATCCAATTTTTTCCTTTTTCAGGAAAGGGGAAAGAGGAACATCTGCGCACAGTAGACAGAGTTAGTTAACTGCATAGTAAATAAACGCCCTCCGTGACGTACAGGAGACACAGCGACTGGAGTAGTACCTTCGGGAACGACCAGAGCGGGAAACAGTTGATGCATGTCAAAGGAAGTCAATGCATCGCCGGGTTTCTTCGTAGCCTGCTCACTTCAGGGCTCCGGAACGCCTCGTGCCTGAGGTCACAAGACTGCCGTACATACCGATCGATGGGAGCAAGCATAACATCGAAAGCGAGCCCTTGCAGCCATCAATCAGGTTATTCCGGCCGCCGGGGAAAGGACACGGGTGTGTTATGCTGACATAAATCTCGCGAACTTATACAACAACATCATCTGTTTCCCCAATCCGCAGTAGTGCTCGCCAACCTTTTAGGTAGTAGCTTCTTTCTGCCACAAAAATGGCCCAAGTCAGCATTATATATGTGCAGACGGCATAGTAGGGATCTCCAGAGAGGTTTGAACAGATCACGCTCTCTCGAGGAAACTGCGGACGCACATCAGGCTCACGGCCGATACAGGTCCGCGGCAGTGCAGGTTTGAATTGCAAAACGTGTGCGCATTGTTTTACGGTCTCAAGAAACCTACATACGTGTATTCTTTTCGCAGAAAGTCGGAGAAAAGTTGGAGCGTGCTGAACGCACTGTTATTTCACAAACTATAGCATAAACGGGATACCCCCACGGTTATGTAAAACAACGATTATTGAGCGGCGTACAACACCGCATTGAAGTCAATGGAAACGTTGTTCTAGCGAACGCCTGGCGGCCGAACATTTCAGGCAATATCTGAAAGCGTAATGGCTGCGTTTCGTGCAAAGCTGTTTGTTTGTGATGTAGCTTTCACTGCTTTTTTTCTTCTATCGTTCTTTAAAGTAACATTGTAGGAAAAGCAGAATGAGGGCTCCATGCAGTACGTTTAATATGCGAATCCGTAAGTTTGAAGCAATCGGACATTTGTACTCGTGGAACAAGTATCATTTATGCTAAGGTAAGCAGGTAAGCGATATCGCAGTCGATAATTATTGACGAAACTTATATTGGGACGGTGATTAGTCAGTGAAGCAGATATAACGAAACAGGACCAACAGAGGTTCACGTACTTAGTTTTGTTGTTCGCAACCAGATGAGCTAAGAAGCGAAAACCGCTAACTGCCATTTAATTGGCTCTACAGCAAGAGAATCATAGCAGGGGTGCCAGAAATTCGGTCGGGCAAATGATATTAAGAAGCGTGGGGGGATAAGATGTCCGCAGGTGGCACAGGATGGGGTTAAGTGTAGACATAAAGGAGAGGCCTTTGTCCTGCAGAGATAGTAGTTAGACTGATGATGATGATGATGGTGATGCCCTCTACCTACGTCTCGCTTTGTGTAAAAAGGAAAATAAAAGCAACTACTCGCTGCTCTTCAGCGAACGAGAAGCACCATGACCTGTGTGTCGCTGTTTGTAGCGTAATATTCGACCCATCTACATTCGTAGTGCAGGACCTGGCAGCAACTTTTTAACTCTAAGAGACTGCATGCAACTAAGCAGTTTTGCCTAGCAGTCGTCCGTTTGCGGGTCGTGCCGCGAGCTGGATACAGCAGACGGATCTGGGATATTCCCGGCATTGAATGTGCTACATAATTTGCAGGCACGCTACTTACTCCCCGTGCTATATGACACCGATGCGATAAATAATGCGGAATGCTCACGGAATGCGATAAATAAAATACTTTGGGAAAAGTTGTGTCACCACACTGCTGGCAGCATTTCGTATATCGCAGCTGACTGCTCTTTCGGCCCCCTTCGACGTCCACTCACAAGATTTGTGCCGCTGTTCACGAATGGAGTCAAACTTGTCCGGGAGCAAGCTTTCGAATCACGGCGGAGCTCAATCCGGGACGGTTCTCCATCGCGTTTGCACAAGCACGCGCCTTGTTTTGGCAACAAATCGCCAAACACAGGAAAACCGGATTAACCCCGGCGTAATGAAAATTCATGAACGGCGGGGCGAATCTACATGAACGCCTTTGAGACTGTGTCCCAAAGCCGTCGTTTTGCTGCAGTTCATATAGACGCATGTATACCAATATGTGAAGTGATTACTCCGTAGTCGGTAAGGATTGCGTGAGCACCATCAGACTGCTTGAGACGAGGAAGGACACTGATTTTTGTATGCTATTTAAGCCAGAGTTAGCGCTTTAATGAAGGCACATTATGTTTTCACGAACTTATTATCGCAGACCACGTCGATGGCATGGCTAATGACGTCATGGAAGGCAGTTGTGGATCAACAAACGAGGGGGTGACCAGCGCGGGTAAACCAATAAAAAAGTCGGCAGATACACCTGAGACTGCGCACGTGTGAGAAAGCGTAAGTCGACCACTACGTGAACGCAGTCGACGCGCGCTGCGGCGTGATGCAACACGATGCCACGCGGCTGGCAATTCTACCTCTGCATGGCTGTGCACAGCCTCCGCCGCGACTCCACGCACCCTTTCTGAATTCCCCGGACCCATCCGCTAACTTCGCTCGCTTCGTGCTGGCAGTCGTCGCCGTACTGCGGCCCGCGTACGACGCGGTACCTAATGGGGAAATGGCCATATTTTAAGAATTAGTCTTTCTCTGGTTAACATTAATAGATTCTGGGAGTCCTCATACCACTCCTGGCGCAGTGGTGCAGTGGTTAAGTTTTCGCTCAATGAGGCAAGTAAGGCTTACGCATTAAAACAAGTCAAAACAGATAAAATCCAACAGGAGAGGAGAATTCTAAGAGCAATCTAGTAATACATACAGGAGCGATGCATTCCTTAAACTTCGTCGCAAACCTGTGACAGTCTCATTGAAGGCGTTTCATGGAACGCGAGGCGAGTAATTTCTCCGGTGTAGAGTTACATTTTGACGAAGGCGGGCTGCGATAGAAAGCGCTGCGATAAAAAGGCATGTGCGGGACGCCTTGGAATGTGTCACTAACCGCACGACCGCAATCAAAGATCGTCACCCGCGTTGCTCGAGATCTCGGGGACGTGCCGCGCGCCGCAAACGTGAGCGCAAAGTTTCCCCTCATCCCGCATTTGAAGGATTTCGAAATTCCTCGCGAGAGTAGTTCTACCTTCGTCGAGCAGATTGCGCAAAGTTCTTTCGGCGCGTGTTTGCAGACTTCCGAAGTCTTGTTTTCTACGGGCGCCCGTATACAGGCATCTGCTGGGGCTGTTTGCCGTGGAGCCTGTCTATCCCGAGAAAAAAAGTAAACTTTCTCCAGACTTGCGCGTAAACAACGGGGATGAAAAGAATCTCGAGGGATGGCAAATATCCAAGCTGAACTCTTTTTTTTTTACGACGCTCATACGGCAACTCGGCACCTACTGACATCGGTGCGTAAGTGAAGAAGAGGAAAAGTGAAAAGCCAAAAGCCATACTTACCGAAGGTAAACAAGAAAAACAACAACAAAAGAAGCTTGGAAGACAAACCCTAGTTGGCAGAGTGCTAGCAGGTTTCGGTGGTTCACTTTTGGCATTGCACCGAATCCCGAAACCTCCGATCGGCTTCTTGGTTGACTCAGCAGATACACCTGGTTCTGCAGTGGCATGCTCCGCTGATGTCGACACTCACCGCATCAAACTTGCAGGAGCCTCGAAAGCATACATTACACGGAGGTAGTAAAATGTGATGCAGTGAGGGCTACGTACGCCGAAATTTTATTTCAGTTTCGCTCATCGTTTACTGCTGGGCAAGAAAGCAGTGTCAGCGCATACGAAATACAAACGAATAAAGCAGCACAGCCGGTTTGCATAAAAGTACACTTGTAAGCCAGTCCTTTTGCACAGCTTGTGTTGAATGATTCGTTGAAACATTCAGGAACCCGTCTTAGAAAAGTCCTTGTCATGTTGTATGGTTTTGAATGACTTGTTTACAGTTCTTAGCCAGTGCAGGAACTCAAATTAGTAACTGACTAGTGCTCAGGCAACCTCTGTGAATTAATTATTTGCTTTCCTGTAATTGTTTGCCTTGTTACAGTCAATCATTCGGTCGGTCGGTACGTCAATCAATCAATCAATCAATCAATCAATCAATCAATCAATCAATCAATCAATCAATCAATCAATCAATCAATCAATCAATCAATCAATCAATCAATCAATCAATCAATCAATCAATCAATAAATAAATCAGCTTACTTCCCGTCGCTTTTTTGTTGATGTTGCTGTTGTCCACTCGTAACCTTGCATTTCTAAATTTTTCATCAAATTATTTTCAATCATGAGCCCAGAGATCGTCGAGACGCTGTGTGTGCGCCTTTTTTTTTTGCTCTGTTTTTGTTTCCATCCAATTTCGTGGCTCGCCGCTTGCATATCGTTCTCATTTATCACGTTTATGGGGCGCGCTACTCCCCAGAAACGCAATGTTTGCGACCAGAAGCCACTCTTACTGCCAATAAAGAAACGGTCGGGACGCGGGATATTCATTTATCTCAGGAAGCATTTTATACCCACGCACTTATTACTCTGACAAGCACTTCGTGTCCATTGGTGCTGGCCTTCAAAACAACGAAATATTTTTCAAATTTTTGCTTCTCCTCAGAAAACACGCCTCCTCGGGTTACTAACTCGGCACGGATCGGCTTCGAATGCAACGCCGAGCGGCGCTGTGCTCCTGACGGGGATAGTAGTTACGCAACTCTAGACGGGGAACGCCATCTTTGGAAGAAGAAATAGAAACTGCGAGTACCCACGGCTGGCTTTCTCGTTCCGCCGCCTCATTCCCTTTTTCTTCCGTGCACGTGTAGAGTCTCGAAATGCATCTGCGTTGTGTCACTATGTACGGTTTGCAGTGCGGCTTCAAAAGATCTGTCAGTTTGGCAGCTATTTGGGAAAGCGCAGCACGACTGAGCGGGAAATACGTTTCACGAGTCAGCGATCACATCGCTTACGACGTGTATCTCGAAGTAAATCTATCATCTTTTTGTATGCTCAAAATACCGAGCGCCATTAGCACCCCGAAACGAAGCGGCGCACTCGATTGATGTTCTCCGTTGTTGAAGATGATGCGTATGCTTCAGTTGCTCTGATGAGGCTTTCCTCCAAAAGTAATCGTGTCTGTCGGGAACGAAAGTTTCGCTCGCAGTAGAAAACCACTGTAGACGGCCGTCGGCTGCGTGCTCCATTCCCGTCAGATCGTGCAAAGAGGATGAGGAGGCGGCCGCTGCCTTGGCGATGATCTTCTACTCTGCAGAAACCATCTTCAGCGATTATAAATACGTGATTTATAATTTCTCCAAAGGCCGAGTCTCTCCTGCCACCATATCCCTTCTCCACTCCACCAATCTCCAACTCCGCCCGATCCAATTGATCTGGGTCCCTGCGCACTCATCCCATCCAGGGAACGAGGCGCCCCACAAACATGCCTGAGGATTCGTCGACCGGGATGTGGCGTCACCCGTTGCGCGGACGGCGAGCGACCGTATGGTTACGCTTCATGAAATCACCATGCACTACCGCTTAGTGAGACTTCTATATCCCCCAGCACATATTTCTCTCACCAAACCTGAAGAGATTGCGTGCAGGCAACTCCAAATAAACCCATTCCTCTACCCCACGATATATGCTCGCATATACCCTGGGGTGTACTCCCCTTCCTGTAAGCTATGTGGCCAACATGCCACTCTATCCCACATACTCTGGGCTTGCTCTCGAGACTCCCCTCCTCGAGGCTTGCAGCTCTCAAATGCAGACTAGTGGAAGGCCGCATTGCTCAGTTCCGACTCGGACACACAGATCCGGGTTGTGATAAGAGCCCTAGAAGTCACCGAGCGACACGGGCTCATGGCCACTTGATGGGTCTGTACCCTCACACTATCTGCTACTTTTGTGGACGAAAATAAAGTTTATTCTCACATTCCTCTGAGTGCGAGAAAGAACAAATCCTTCACGGCCATAGCATATTATCCACATAAAACCCTGGGAAGGTACGAGACAAGTGTGCTGCATCGGCTGGAAAATCATCCGCTGACATGTCCGCGAAGCAGCTGAACTTAAAGCACTGCGAGGCTAGACGTACTGCTCGCATCATTATTTCGGTCCTCATGCCTTGCTTGCACTTCAGTTTTGTGACATTTCCTCTTTAAAGACTTGGTACGAAAAGCGGTGTTCAGTGTGAGTGGTGCCGAACTACAGGCGCGCGCTGTGATATCGTGCGCGCGGCGGGCTCATGTAAACAGTTCGGGCGTGAACATATATTCGGAACATTGCACTAAGTATTATGTACTAGCAAACGATATGGAAATTCTTTCATCGTAATTGTTGCTTCGTAGGCTCTCGCAGAATATAGTGACTGAGGTGCAAAATTGAATTTAGCTGCAAAAATGTGCACTCTATACTGTGGCATGTTGCTGAATATGTATTGAGGAAAGTTTGGAACGGCACCTGCCCTTCAAAAACGGCGGCAAATGTTTATGATGTCTCTGTCTTATTTCTTTCTCCTACAGCTAGCTTGGTGATACCATCAAAAGCGGGAGCTTTTCGTTCAAGAAGAAAGATGCCTATATTAAAGCCCAGTGCAAGAACGCAGCTGCTGTGTTCTTTCATGTAAAGTGATCGCGAATTAAATTCATGCACCAGCCAGCCCTAGAAATGGGGCAAGCCAAGTGGCGGGAATAGAAAGGCGTGCCTATCACCGGATGTTTTAAAATGCTGGTACAGTTTACCAGACGTATCGCGTCCCCTAGTGTTGACCGCACTGTTGTGGCAGACCCCGTCGCAGCCCGCTTCTGTCATTGCGAAAATGCCACTTCGCTCAACACGCCTATTGAGTGAGTGCACCAAAGTAGCGGAGCTGCGTTCTCTCCTGTGCCCCGGCCGGACAGCGGAGCGCGCACCGTCTAACCAGGGGGATGACGGAAATGAAACTTCCTATACCTCCCAGCAGCCACGAATTACAGACAGTTGCGCCGATTCCTCCTTCAGTTACGTTCATTGCGATTGGTGTAGGAGTTATTTTCATGACAGCGGATGATCGAAACACGCGTGCGCGGGGATGTTCGCATGGCATCTGCTTCACGCGTGGACTGGTCCAAAATCGGACCCGCTAGGGGAGGTGGGAGGGTGTATCTTTGTCCGCCTGTTGAGCGCTGTCGCGCGCCGCGCTTTACTTGAATTGTCAAATACCTTTTCTTTGCTATTGGGGCATGTTAAAATTGGTTGCGCTGCTGGTCAACAATAGTAACCGCTGCGCTCGGCCAATGTGCGAAGAGCATAGAACATATATTTCATGGTTTTATTGACACATATATCCTTCCCGCTGGTTTCAGTCTACAAGGGATATTTCTCGAAATACACTACGTGTCTATGTTGCAGCATTCATTAGAATACAGATATGTAATGTGTTTCGACGCATCAGAGGTGTTACGCTTATCTCAAATGGCGCAGCTGAGATTTTCAATCCACCATTTCGTGCATCATCCACGCAATATATGTGCGATCATTCCTGCATAATGTTGACGCAATATTTGTTCTTTATTTTCTCCTGAGAATGCCTTAGTCTCTGTACTCCTTAACATGCAAGCAACAATGAACATTGCCGATTTACGCGTGCCGAAGAAAATCCCCGCCCTTACATGAAAAAGCTTCCCCCCCCCCCCCCTATCCTGTTTTCCCTGTGGCGCGTCTTTCATCGGCCAGGGTCAACACGGGAGATTGAATTTGCCGCGGCCCCTACCGGCCGTCCCATGTCTCGAAGAGCGCGTTGCGATCGAGGTCAGCACATAAACCCTGCTGAACCGAACAAGAATACGCGCATGCGCTCCGCACGACTGTGAGAGCGGATCATTGATCACCCGTGGCCCGCCGGACTACCATATATATATATATACACGAGCTGGCGGTGCAGGCTTCACCCGCCGGCTCAAGTTTGTTTGTTGTGCTGCGGACGTTATTGCAGCGGTTTGCGACTGTGGGCCATGCATGAGCCGCCCTCGGCACGCCAGGCACGCGAAGCACGCGAGCAGATCGTCGCCACGAGCGATGCGAGCCAGCCGACAGGGATTCCCTTGCGAAGCCGCTCAGCTTTGAGATAGCTTTGCTCGGGTGCATGGGTTGCGGTAGCGTTATGGTTAAGGTGGCTGCACTTACGTAAAGTAGGCAGGCAACTAAGCTGCTTCCTAAGTTTCGTTCTTTCTTGCCTTTTTCTATGCACTTACTTTCAATAAAGACCTTACTACCGCTGCTACGCTCGACAGAGCATGTTCCTGACGCATACATACACGCTAACATGTAGGCGCGCCGTCCCAGGCAGAAAATTGCATTGTTGCAGTGATGTAGCAACGCATCCTGTGTAGCACACGCAGAACTAAGTTGGGTGATGCGTCACTAAGCTGGTAGCCTGGAGAAAATATTTGAAGCTCTAGCCCGTACGTAATTACAGGAAAGGGAGGCACATCGTGCAAAAAATACAAAGAAAGCATGCGGTCACCGGGGAAATCTTCTCACGCAAAAAGCACGTTTCTTACGTGCCTAGTTCACGCGGGTTCTACAGCTTCAGCTTGTTAACTTGCATTGCTCGCTCTGTCAGCGCGAAGGCATGCAGGCCTAATCGGACGCCTGTCTTTTATTTGTCTCCCTGGTAGATTACTTCGTTGTGTTTTTAGAGGTCGGGCTTTACTTCACAGAAGGTTTTCTGCAACAGGAGAGCTCACCGGGAGACGACAATTCCAGCGACATTTATTTTACGCTGGTTAGCGCCGACAGTTAAGCCCAGTGACAAGCCTTGCGAGGGTTAGTTACTGTTCTCACGTATATAGATTCAAAACTTGCGGTAGCACATGTTTTACATGCCCCCCCCCCCCCCCCCCCTCTTATTTATATGCATATAAAAGACCACTCTTGAGGATGGTGCACGCTGCTGCTCGTCTCTTAGACAAGCTGCAAGGCTCCGTGCAAACGCTTGAAAACACGTGGGTTAATTGCAACGCAGCAGCAATTACTCACAAGCGGTCGCCACACAGTCAAGATCTAGTAAGCGAGAGAAAAGAATGTGTAAAAAATGCACGAAGCAACATTAAGGCTCTCCCTATTACTGCAAAACCTTAACGATTCTCTCACACAGTCTTCTGCGTCACATTTCATGAAGCCATACATGGCTGTCGGGCTTCATTTATATCGGTGCGCTTAACCTCTAACCTCGGTGATAAATGAAGTTCTAAGCGAGGATGACACGTCAGTTATCGTGCGACTTAGAACGAGAAGTGTATTAGACAACTTGCTGCCGTCATCAACTTCGCAAGGGCCTAGAGTGACTAATCTGCATAAGTCTGCGCTGCTATTGCCAAATCGGCTCAGCGCGTTTGCTGGGAACTTATGGCCGGGTCTTCCTTCCTTGCATTGTACGAGCACTATAATACCCAAAGACTTGTGATACTGTTGTTCTTTTAGCGATTTACTTAGTTTAGTTTAGTTTAGTTTCTGGGGTTTAACGTCCCAAAGCGACTAAGGCTATGAGAGACGCCGTAGTGGAGGGCTCCGGAAATTTCGACCACCTGGGGTTCTTTAACGTGCACTGACATCGCACAGTACACGGGCCTCTAGAATTTCTCCTCCAAAGAAATTCAACCGCCGCGGCCGGGATCGAACCCGCGTCTTTTGGGTCAGCAGCCGAGCACCGTAACCGCTGAGCCACCGCGGCGGCATCGATTTACTTAAACGGCAGCTTAGTTCGTCAATGCATTTCATTTTGCATGTCACCGTTGCGCAATGCCATTAACATAGCTTCGTCTTTCAGGAACTACGCACGTGTCCTCCTCATCTTGTTCTCGGCTTGTCTTCATAATCAACCAATACGGAGAGTTGGCGGTCCCAGCGTTCGAAAGGTCATCCCTGTTTCGTGCAAGTTCTGCGTGTTACGTGTCGGGTTACGGTTTTTTCGGTGCCGCTGCGTATAGGAGAAAGGGCCACCACTTCCTCTAGAGCCGTGATGCACATGACGTGGTAGTGGAATTATGATGCACAAAGTGGCTCTGTGCAGAGGAGCTAGGTCTTCGTGGATTTCCTTGATCAGTTCGTATGAGTGGGCGCCGTAGAGGATCTTGCCGACTGCTATCGCGCGAGCTAGCATGTGAGAAGCCTCCTGTCTTGCACCACCGTACTTGTTTGACATGCGAGCGATGAAATGTAGGGTACTATTCCATGTGCTGATGAGGCGTTTGATCCAAATAGGAGGACTGTAACAGCTGCCGAAGGGCGCACCGAGAAGCTTGACTGATCCGTTATGAGATGTGAGCACTTGGCTCAGATCTGTTAGTGAGGTCTCCAGGCAATGAACCACGGCCTGCAGCTCTGCTTGAATGGGATCGATTCATCAGAGGCGGAGGTAACGGCATTTAGGAAGATATTGGCAAATATTTTAAGTGGGCTCTACAAAGCACTGTAGAGCAGGGCTAAGCCACCTAAGTTTTTCCCCATGTATCTAATAGCTCCCTCTTTTTCCCTTCCTTAACAACCCAATTCCCCCCAAAACGGCCTCGAGCCTCCCTTTAGAAATAAACCATTCATTCATTCATTCATTCATTCATTCATTCATTCATTCATTCATTCATTCATTCATTCATTCATTCATTCATTCATTCATTCATTCATTCATTCTGCATCTAATGTAGCGATTTCGCGAAGCACCTCCTTTTTTTTTGCTTGTGGCCAACGGACCGAGCAGTTCACTACGTTGCAGTCATGTTCTATACCCATATTCTTGGTCTGGATCGAGTTCAGCCAGTGGGAGTTAAATTCATGAACTTAAAATAGATTTAATACCGAATATGGTGCCAACTCTCAGCCGGAATAGGGCGACCCGTGAAAATATTAGGCAGCTACCATTCAGCGTCTGGAATGAGTTTTATCACAGGCCTGTATCACGAGCGCAGAAGTAAGTTTTGGCCAGAGGCTTTCGCACGATGATGAAAGGTAAGCACGGCGAAACCCTGCTTCAATGGTCTTGTAGGTCGGTTTTCTAAAACTAATCTCGGACAAGTGGAGGCAGAATTCAAGAAGGCAGACTGAGGATACGAATCTATCAACACGAAAAGCCTGTAGTGCACAAGGTTATAATTACGTCATTACCACTCAAGTTGCTCCCACTGAAGGACAAAGATTGCTTCCATTGATTTCCAATAAACCTTGTCCGGTACCATCACGGACACCTATAGTCCAGGAATTTTTTTAAACTGATCTCCTCTCACCCAACTCAACGCCTTTCACGGAGACTTCACCCTTTCCGTGGACTCCGCTCAGTTACCTCAGGAGGCCATCGGTTTCTCCTTAGCAGTGCCCATCCGGCACAAATCCGTCTCCTGCACTTTATTTCTGCTGGGATATTATGAACTAGGGCTCGTTGTCAAAATGGAACTCAATATGGCCCTAGCGGATCGATCAGAGTAAACGAAACGGAACATAAAAGCTGGTCAGGACGGACGCAGTGTAATTTCATGTGCCTCGAACTTGAAGTTATCAATAACTTGTTTCTGTACAAAAAATGTATCGTACTTTTTTTTCGGAAGTAAGGTCAGATCGAACCGGCTTATTGCCACAAAAAAGCAATGTTTTCTATGCAGTGCCCTGGTATTCGGATATATCTATTATCATTATTTATTTTAATTTTCATGCTGTTCATGTGGAGGTTATGTTTTCTACAACAGCCGCCTTTGTGTGCCCGTCGATCTGTTTTTCCCTGAGCGCAGCTGTCATGTGAGCAATGAATGATGCGCATAGATTTTACTCGTTTTCGCTTACTTTTGGGAGGCAGGGGGGGGGGGGGGGGGGGAGGCGGGATACAGTGCCACTCCGATTGCGATTTGGTAGCGGCTCCGTCTACTCTGGCTGCTTACAAAACAGGGGAAAAACAGGGACCGCATCTCTGATAACCTCCCCAAGCAATCTTACGCGCCAGTATATATTTCAACGCATCGGTCATGACCAACGCTATTCTGGGATGCGGGTGCATTGTGTTAACTTCCCATCATTGCCCTTGATATGCAGGTCCATCCCATGCACGCGCGCTTGGGAATTTTCACCTTGATCACAATCTCCCGCGTTGCCTGCGAGCAACAACGGGCAGCCAGCCATTTGTGGCCGCGAGCTTGTTCCCTCGGGTCATTTGTCATGGCCTCCGAGATGAGGTGTCGGCAGAAGGACCTGAGGTTGCATAGAAAACTGAACGTAACCAGACAGAAAGAGCGCCAGAAGGCAGGTGATCACTGAGGAAAACAGATTATAGGGTCCGCGGCTTACGATGCAAACTAAATTTAAGCAAGAAGGGACATTGCGCAGTCTGAACATTTGTCACGTTGGGTTGCGTCTAATTTTATTTTAACGCGTTTGCATTGCGAACGAGAATCCGGTGTCCGTCGCACGGTGCAAAGCCTCCGAGAAAGCAGAAAAAAACACCGAATATACTCATGGCCTCGGGAGGGATTGGAACCCGGAGTGGTGCATAAAGATCAGCTTCGCTTGCCGTTGTTTTAGGCCACTCTGCCATCACCTTTTATTTTTTTTTATTACCAACAAAATCATACAATTGTTAAACCTGTTAGCACTGCTGGCATATCCATTGTATTATTTGTATTGTGAATTGTGTGTGTTGTAGCTATGTTCGTTGAGCGTTATATCGCCAGTTCCATTGTTTTTCTTGAATTATGTGAAAATGAGTAGTCGGCGCCATAATCAGGCAGCAACGTCTGCTTTCATGCGCATGTCAATAATAATAAAAAAAGACACCAGCCAAGCTTTGTCTGGCGTAGAAAGAAAGGGTAAAATTCTCTTATCGTCTTTAAGATTTCAATCTACGGGAGCTATTCAGATTACGAATCCTCAAGTTTGATAATTTCAATATATTTTGCGATCGCTTCTTTAGATTGTTCACTAACTGGCCATACTTGTCCATCCCCGCAGCCCTTCTCCCCACGTGCTAAACTGCCTGCCTTTCGCGCAGTGCTTTGGAAGCCGCCGTCTTCATCGACTTTCATATCAAAAGCACGCGGACACTTACAGGTGCCAGCCCAAGTTTGTACGCATGGCCAGTTTCGTGCCGCGGTCCACTTACAAGTGCAAGTGTACGCTGGCATATGGGCGCGCGAGTCAAAGTGCGAACGCGTGGCCAGTTTTAAGCCGATGGTGGTGGTGAAAAACATTTATTGTCTATTAAAATTTTACAGAGAGGTGATTGGAGTAGGCCCCATTGGCAAGCAACGCCACCCGCGTCTTTTGAACCAAGACATTTTGGGTCTTTAATCTTGACAGCCGAGAAGGGCCGCCTCCCAGTGCTCTCTGGTGGGGTTGGGGGATATAAATGGGTTTTACTGACAAGCCCAAATCATGTGGAAAGTGTCAGCCACCTCCCCACAGAACTGGCACGCGCCATCAAAGGATGTGTTGAAATGTTTAAGCACCGCCGGGCACGGCACTGTGTTAGTGAGAACTTCGATGAGGAGGCGCTCGTCTGCGCGACCCACTCCCTTACAAGGGGCCGGGTAGCGCCGGTGCTCCTCCTTGTAGTAATCGGTGATGTGTTTGAATGCAAGGGCCAGATTGTCTGATTGGCTTCCAAGGACAGGGAGATAGCCCAGGAAGAGATTGCGCGGGTGGCCTGATCGGCCTGTTCGTTTCCCTGGAGTTCCTTGTGACCGGGGGCCCAAATAAGGTTACGTGGAGCTGGATCTTCGCATCGGCAGCTAGATTGCAGTATGCACCAGGCAAGCGAGGGAGCCCAGTCCAACTCATAGTTCCGACAGGCCCCTTCCGAGTCGGTGATGATGTGTTTCGACTTGGGATTGGTGAGAGCCAGAGCAATGACAATTTCCTCCGCGTGTATTGGTTGGCTAAGTGGGCTTTTCGAAGCTCCTGGAAGGTGTTCACCACGACCAAGGCCAGAAGTCTCTGGTTAGACGTGGCGACCGGGAGGTCGAGAGCCCGCTCGATGACTTTCCGGCGGATGACCTCCAGTTGGTCATCATCGTGTTTGCGCAGGTGCAAGTAGGGGGTTGAGTAGAGGATTCTACTCGTTACGAAAGCATGGGCAAGCCGCAGTCAATCCTTGCTTCGGAATCCGCCCCGCTTGTTGGAGAACCGGCGGACTATGCGGCCCACCTGGAAGCTTGATGGCATTTTATCAAAGCTTGGAATGAGGTCGACGGTGCCTTGATGCATGTGCATAAAGGTACCCAAATAGGATCCGGCGTGCATTGCCCCCTGTTGCGCAAAGATTGGTTATGCAGGGACGCTTCGGTCTAGCACGGTGAAGGTTGGGATGATAATAGCCGAACAACGTGATTATGCTTGCTGCTTCTTATTGCAGTGAACGGTGTGCTCCGTTGACGCTCGTCTTCAAGGAGGAGTTGGAGGAAGAAGAACGTTGAGGACATAACTAGGTTCTCGTGGGAATGGAGGTGTTCAAATGCGTTCAAATGCAGCTAATCATTCCAGGAGCAAGGGGAGGGGGGTTCACGGAGAGATTATGGCACCGTCACATGCGTATGGAATGCGTCTCCATCTTGCCATGATCTTCGGGAAGTTGATAGAATGAGCTGTTTCTCACCGACGAACCCATACATTGCGGCGAAAACCTGGGTCCAATCCACCAGGTGCGCTAAATGCCTAAGAGTGCACAGCGAAGACTTAATTTTTCTTAAGGAATGCTCAATTCTTTGCAGCCACGGTCCGAACTTGAAAGTTTTCCGTCACACTTAGGTTCGGTTAATGGCGAAATAGGATTTTTGGTTTCAATTAATAAGAAAGCTACGTCTTTTAACAGCGTAATATCCCGCGAAGTCCCTGAAATCTTACTTTTGCCTTTACGTGCGGATTATTTAGTCGGAATTAATGCACCGGCTGTCGAGGGAGACACAGCCGCAGCTGCGGCCTTCGCACAAGGCACCTGCACGAATACTAGGAAGAAAAAAAAAAACGATAAAAAGATGAAGGATTAGCGTCCTCGCCGGCGTCTTAATTTCCTCGAGTGACAGATAATGAGCGAAGAGTCAGCGAATATCTGTTTTCATTAACGCGGCCCTAGGGAACGCGACATTGCGAGGATAAATTATTCATCCGCCTGATTCCGCGGGATTTTCGGGATTCTCCCAGAGGAAAAAAAAGAAACTGATGACGTGGCGCCGTTAATTTCTCCTTTTGTAACTTTTCTCCATCATTTGAGACAGATTCTCTCGCGAATTCCGCAGGGCTGTCATTTAGGCACTTAATTCTTGCTTAGCAAGCGGTGACACCGATAACGCAAAGCAGAATCTGAGGAAGCGAAAAATGCTTTGCGAAACGAACGCTTCAAGAGGTCACCATAGCGCTATGGCAAGAAAAAAAGAAACTCTAGAAAGGATGACAGGGCAGAAGAACTGCAGCCATGCGTGGGTGCGTGAATAAACAAAAAGTACAAATTAAGCAGCACAGGGAAGATGGGCGATGTTCGAGGAGAGTGCGTAATGATTAGCCTACGCATATGACTCCTGTAGTCGTGGCCGCGAGAAAAAAAACTGCAGAGAATGTTTACCACTTTCGAATCAGAGCGAAAGCACAGATTTGTGTTACGTGGTAGACGACGATGAGCAGGCAGTGCCGTGGGACAGAGCGCTCGCATTAGGGCAGCTGCAATATATATATATATATATATATATATATATATAGACAGAGAGAGAGTTCGTTAATGAAAAACCGAGATTTCAGCCAGCGTGAATATTCGCTGACATGCTATTCTGCGTAGGGAGAGAACAGAGGAGTAAAAATAGAAGAGGGATGCAAGAAAAGAGTGCAGTCATTGAAAAGGGTTGGAACACAGTATATAGATCAATTCGCTCTCGCCCTACCATAAGCTTGCCGTCCCGGTTAGCTCAATTGGTAGAGCGACTGCTCCGGTGTGGCGGTGGTTCCGGGTTCGAACCCCGGACCAGGACGAATTTTTCTTTAACTACGAAGTTTCTGTGAAAGCTGTATAGCTTTCCTTTGTGGCCGTATGGCTGCGCTCGGGTGGACGTCAATGAGTAATTACTCCCTTATTACAAATCTACTCCACCTTGGGGGATTCCCCTAAATATTTGGTCAACACTGTTCCCACTTCGAGTTATAGATCAATTCGCTCTCGCCCTACCATAAGCTTGCCGTCCCGGTTAGCTCAATTGGTAGAGCGACTGCTCCGGTGTGGCGGTGGTTCCGGGTTCGAACCCCGGACCAGGACGAATTTTTCTTTAACTACGAAGTTTCTGTGAAAGCTGTATAGCTTTCCTTTGTGGCCGTATGGCTGCGCTCGGGTGGACGTCAATGAGTAATTACTCCCTTATTAGTAGTTCACTGCATAATGGTTTCTTTTAATGAGACCGAAGTAAGGTTCTGCGCATGTACAGCGATATGATCAAGTGTTCGGACAATTTAGACTTTGTCTAAAACACGATTAGAGTCTAAATAGGCAAAGAAGAATATCATTGCACGTCACTGCTGTCTGTAGCAGTCTAAAGGACCTAATATAGGCAACACTGTGAGTGGCACTTGGGTGACGAAATGTATGCATTGTTCATAGTGCGCACGGTCCTTGGCGTACGCTGGACATTCGAAGAGAATGTGAAGTACAGTCTCAATTGAGTGGCAGTTGTCACAGTACGGACTGTGTGCTTGCATGAAACGGCATCGTACACTTTTCGTAAATGCGACATTAAAACGAAGGTGATGTTCACCAGCTCCGAACAAACAAGGGAACAGATAACGGACGATTTTGCTCGGGGTTGGTGCCAATCGGATTAGTGCTGACGCACTAAAATGCCACTCATTGCCGCTTCTGCTTCTCTTCCGGAGTATTTTTTTTTATCTCAGTGGACACTTCAGCCACACCGTGAGGGAAGGGATGATGACAATGTAAGAAGGGAGAAAGGAGTGCAAATACATGCGCCTTTCCTGCGTGGGGAGTGCTTAAGGCCTTTGTAGTGGGAACTGTTTCTGGGAGGGCTGCAGTGCGGTCCCTGAGACACACGCGAGGCTCGTAAATAATTCTTGGCGCCTTGGTGCCAGCGCTGCGTGCAATGGGGGTTCACGGTGCGCCCGAAGGATGGATTTTTTGGATTGGTTCTTGAGGAAAGGAAATGGCGCAGTGATTTCCTCACCTCTCGGTGGACACCAAACGCGCACCGTAAGGGAATGGAGGAAGCTGGGAGTGAAAACGCCGCAGTCAGCGCGCGGATTACTTAAATTGGTTTTGAGGGAAGAAAGAGCGCACTAACTGTCTCAGTTCTCGATGGACACTCGAATCTCTGGGTTATGTAAAGTTTTCATACGCAGCCTGTCGCAGGTAAAAAAATTCCAGGGGGCACTTTGTTGACCTAAACTGCGGTGAGGCGAAAGCCATAAGCGCGGTGTTGCTGCTTGTGTCACTGATGTGTGGTCAAGATGTTAAGCTTCGCCTCTAAAAGTGGAACGCGACAGCGTCTTGCAACGCTGCCAGGGAGTCCATACAACGCCATCGCCCGTTCGGTTCTACGCCTCGGTCGTCAGTAAATTGGTTTTTGAGGAAAGGAAATGTATCTGTCTTATATCTCGGTGGACACCTAAACCTCGCCGTAACGGGAAGGGAGGAAGATGGGAGTGAACGAAGACACCTTATTTACTAGACGTGCCTTTGTTCATTCCAAACCATCGAGCAGGCATGGCGGAGCGGTAGCGTGCTCGTCTCGCACTCCGGAGACCGGGGTTCGATTCCCGAGTTCGGCCAATGTCCTACTCGGATTTATTTATTTATCTGGACTTACTAGAAAGGTTAATTAGGATAATTGGTTAATTAATCAATTAACGAAACTCAGTCCCGCTTTCCCTTCAATTGGTTTGCATGGTTAGTAGCCAAAGTACAATTGGCCACGTTTGAAATTCGCGCACTGTGACGTCACGACCGCTTCGACCAATTGAAAAGCGTGACATTTCTTGTCGACAACCTCTGCTTACAACGATGAGGCATTAAAGGCTTCCGCCTTAAAAAACAATGGTTTTAAGGAAGTGAATACCGCAGTAAATGGCTTACTTCTCGGTCAGTTCAACCGCGCAGTGAGAGAAGGGGGTTAGACGAAAAAGAAAGAAATAGAAAGAGGTGCCGGACTGGAGGGCTGCGGAATGATTTCGACCAGGTGGCGATCTTTAACGTGAAGACGCTTCGGTCAGTGGCAGCCTCTACACGAAGTACAGAGCTGTGAAGGCTACAGGAGGAAGATAGAGAAACTTTATTTAAGCGAGAGAATTCGATTCCCACAGACCTCCTGGGTCTCAGCACAGCCCCACTTGTGGTCTAAACACTCATGTGGTGTTAGTCTATGACGTATGCGGCCCGGCTGATAGTTCTCAGCATCAGTTCTTCGCCTCGCAGGCATGGTCGAAAGTGGGTCTCATGACACGGCGGCCCAGGGCCCTCAGATCTAGGACGCCATGCTTAGTGCTCGCATTCATCCAGCGCTCCGCGCTGAGGTACGAGAGTACGTATTCCCGACGTCGTCATACAAGGGCCAAGCCAACTCAGCCAAATCGAGGGCATCCGCTATGCCCTCTGCTCAGACATCACCATCTGGGTGACTACTGCCACCTGGGCCAATTGAGGAAGCTCTCCAGGCTGTCGCCACCGTAGTCCAAGCCCACACCGAGGTTTGTGGCTTGCGCTGCTCCCCCGATAAATACGAGATGCTCGTCCTGCGTTAGAAAGACGATGATGCTCCATTGTATGTCAACGTCCATGCCACCCCGAGGTCGAAACCCCGAGGTGGAAACACTACGAGTCGTCAGATTTGTGATCAAGCACACGGGTGTTAGTCAGGACCTGTCAACAGGTCACGCGCATGATCGCCCGTATCACCACCAAAGAGCGCGCTAGAGAAAACGCACCCAACGCCTAATCCAGCCTTCATCTTTAGTCGCATCGTGTATGTCGCCCCGTATCTCCGACTGACCTCAACGATTTCGACGTCGTCATCCGAGCAGCCTACATGAAGGCACTGGGATTTCCCCTCAAGGCATCCACCAGTCGTCTACACCGGATGGGAGTGCACAACACGGCTGGCGCGCTGATCACCGTCCACGGCTCGAACGATCCGGCTTGCCGTCACGAAAACAGGACGGAAGGTGCTCGTCGACCTCCGCCTCAACTGCCCACACCACGTGGCATCCAGAAAAAATATTCTTCGAGAATAGAATGACATCTTTTTCACACACTTCCTGTACCCCAAAACATGCATGCCACCTACTACTAAGCCCGGAGGAAAGCAAAAGACCAGAAAATTGTTGTGCTATTCCAACGAGTAGGGTGCCTTCTCCATTGAAGCTGCGTGTCTGGTTAACGGCTCCTCAAGCATCGCGGTAATACAGAAAGCTCAGACGATCGATGAACTTTCCTTCAGACTCTGGGAATCTTCGGTTACGGATGAGGTCGCGATCCCTTCATAGGATCGTCCGTCTCTCTTCAGAATACCTTCTCAACAACACACAAACCGCGTAACTTCACACGCGGCAGGGTGGCCCCGCCGGCCCACAAAATTATGGAAGACTTAAAAAAATTACGAAGGGCACTTGAGACTACTTTTTTCATTTCATTTTCATTTCGTAAGCTACGTCTTTATGAAGACCTAGTGGCTAGCAAAAGAGCCTAGAACTTACCGATCTCAGCAATGCTTGCGGTGAAGTGGAAGTTTCGGGCACAGATGACGGGCCCCACTGCTGTGAGACTGGCCGATGAGCATGCCAGAACACACTTGTGGAAATTTCCGCCATACGCTCGTAGCTTTCTTCCCGAATTTATATTTTCCTCTTCATCTCCTTCATTCCTCCTCTTACACTTAAGGACGTTCAGCTGCTGAGTACGAGGGCATGTGTGAGATGTCAATGCACGTTAAAGAACCCCAGGGGGTCAAAACTGAGCTGAAGCACTCCACTGTAGAGCCTCCTTCTATCTTTATTTTTTCGCTCTTTCCTTCCTCTCTTTCCTCAACACTCGGTTGAGTGTCCATCGAGAGGTGAAACAGTTACTACCCCATTCGCTTTACTCAAAAATCGATTATCGGAACCCTCCACTGCGGTGCGTCTTTCTCTCTTCTTCATTTCACTCCGTTTTTCATATTTTCCTTCACGGTACAGATGAGGGGTACATCCAAAAGCGACAGTTACTACGTTTCTCCTCTCAACATCCGCCGTAGTGGCTCAGTGGTTAGAACGCTCGGCTACTGAACTGGATTATCCGGGTTTGAACTCGGGCGAGCGGTCGTGTTCGAATGGAGGCGAAATGTAAAAGGTGCCCGTGTTCTGTGCGATGTCACTCAACGTAAAAGATCCCCTGGCGTTCGAAATAAATCCGGAGCCCTCCACTACGGCATCTCTCTCTCTCTCTTTGCTCTTTCTCTCCCACCTTCCTTCCTTCCCTCACGGCTTGGTCGAAGTGTTCAAGCAGAAATGAAACAGTTACCGCGCCTGTTATTTTCTGATAACCAACCATTTTCTTCTCTCAAAAGCAATTTTACAAATGATGGCCTGAGTAGTGCTCAGTGATTATAGGTATATATAGAGAATTGGTCACCATCAATCGCGCAGTGAAAGAGGTGATCTAGGAGGAAATGAAAGAAGGAAAAGAGGAAGAGGGACAGTAATGGAGGGCTCCGACCTTGGCTTCTTTAGTGTGCACGGACATCGCACAGCACACCGGCGTGTTTTGTGTTTAGCCTGCATCGAAACGAAACCTCGACAGTCAGGGTGTGATCTCGCGTTCTCAGGCTCAATACCGCAGTACCTAACAATATGCCAAAACCACTGAGCCACCGCGACAGTTACAGGTGAGGTCCGCCAACACACTACATATTGCTATCATGTGCGATCCCATGTCACATCTTACGCATCTGTGCATATCTTTATACCCGCCCTGCCTTCGCGGTGATAGTTTGCTTGTTTGTGTTTCACGTCGACCTTCATCTGCTTCTCGCAAGAAGGATGTCGCAACGTCTGTGCGCACATATTTAACTATTCGAATCGAAAAATGGCATGCAGTGAAGAGGTGACCAATTGCCGACCCTACACAACCTAGTAGGATTTGTAATTGCTGACCTCGCTCACGTTATTTGAATAACTTTATGGCCTTCCATCCCATCTCACAGAATGATGTTGAGGAATACCTGTAGAGGTGAAAGCTTTCTGAAATTGTGCAGCTTTCAACACGACACATCTCTGAAGTAGGTACGTAGTAGCAGTGCGCCCAAGTTTAGATTGCGCTGCGGACATACCAACCCCCGTGGCACTGGCTGCACAAAAGTATTTCGTGCTTTAAGCCAATCAAGCTGCTCAGACTAGCCTCGCAATTTCTGCTGTCTATAGACAGATCACAAGAATTACTCCGAGAGTTACGAAAAAACTTTTCTGGGAACGAGAACCTCTTGACACCTGTCGCTGCTACATTGGAGCGTGTGAAAACGGCTTAATATCAATCAATCAATCAATCAATCAATCAATCAATCAATCAATCAATCAATCAATCAATCAATCAATCAATCAATCAATCAATCAATCAATCAATCAATCAATCAATCAATCAATCAATCAATCAATCAATCAATCAATCAATCAATCAAGAAGTGAAGAGCCATGAACATTGGTAGTTTTCACATTTAGCTATACATCTTTTCTTTCTAAGGCGTTCTTTCTAGCACTCTTTCCCAGTGCTTTCTGATCCGAGGCGCTGTAGCCACCAGTCATAAAGGTAACCGTAAGCTTCCGAACGTTTGTAGCAGCGGTTATCAAAATGAGAATAAACTACACTCATATTTTCTTCCCAAAACCATCGTAACCGGCTTTTTGCGGCGCCCAAGAAAGAATAAAATAGACAGCCTACAGCTCAGAGAAGAGGCATATTATCACATGCTGCAAACTCTCTCGAAAGCCTCAGCTCTGAATCAAAATTTGAAAAATGTGGAGAGGTGCGAAACAGGTTCTCACATTTTATTTTTAAATTTTGAGGTGTTTTTTTTTCCTCCATGGAGGCGACGAAAAGTGAACTGGGGCTGTGCTCGAAATTCATTATGACAATGCCGTGCACATCTACACTGAACCGTGGAAAGTGAATGGCAACTTATTCCAGCGCCCTTTGTCACGCGATATTAAAGTCCTCCCTGGAAATAAATTTCCTTGCGAACAAGCGAAGGTTATAAAAGGGACCTTCTTTTTTTTACCAAAGTGTCGTCGTTCAAGCGCCGGCATTTTCTATTTCAAAGAAGCACGCCGCAAGTTGGGTGCCTTTTCTGTTCACACATATACAAAACATTCCGGCTTCATCGCTTGAGGTGGCCACAAAGCTTGTGTGCGATGACTGTGGTGTGCTTTTCGTTCGGCGGCAGTCTTCCAGCACAATACAATAAAACTGCTTCTGCTGTGGACCTCCACGGAAGAAAGGAGGACAAATGTGTTGTCAGAAAAATTTGTTTTCATTATTTTCTTTAAAATATGCATCAAATATATCAAGAAATAATGATTCACAACACACAGGAAAACTATTTTACAGAAGAGGAGTGCACGATCCTCCCACTTGAATGAAACGACAGAATCGCGCCCAAAATACTATAAAATGTTTTGTCGTTGCGTCGTGATGAAAAATTTTTCTGTGGTATTGCAGCGTTTTTGTGTACTACTGATGTATTGTTCCGCAGTTCCTTCGCAATGACAAGGGACAGCACCATTTTACAGAAAATTCTGTTGTTACTACTAAAATTTCTGCTGTTACAACAAGCTCATGACGAACGATGGCACAAGAAAGCTATTGTGCAGCAGTCGGAAAATTTACTGTTTGAGATATCATCGCGCTCTGGTCGCATCGTTACTGTTTACAGCTCTGAGCGTTGTACGAACGTTTCGTTTCCATTGATGCGAAACTAAGCGCACAAAGTCACAAATATTTTTCTCACCGGTTTCAAACTACCTCAGTAATGCAGCAGTGAAGTTTCCGGAATAGCTGCGATGACCGTTACTATAAGATGCGATAATATTTATGGACTCATGACAGAATTTTGTTGCGCTCGCTTAATATTCTGCTGATTAAAAGGCGCAGTGGTCTCAAGTGCGATACCCATTTACCGATGTGTTCTATGTAGTTCGATCATCATTATTCTGAAAATGTAAAATTGGAACTTTACAGCGTTTGCTTCTTTTAAGTGCGACTATGCTCTTACCGGCACTGATGGAGAGCAATACAATAGCCATGTTCAGAACTAGACTGTATCCCTGGTATATCTTCGCGCATTCAGTGTCCGTCTAGTTGACGCAAGCTGTAGTTTACGCAACGCTGCATGCCATTAGCGAGGCATATCACAGAGAAAGGCGTAACGGAAGAAACGTCAACGAAGAAATGCAGTACGGGCATACACTGTCAACTGCCTTTCTTCTTTCCTCACTTGAGTTTTGTTATGCCCCAAGGCAAGCAGCAGGACCCCATGTACGACCATTAGAGTTGACCGCGACAGTTGGTCGCGGACTAACAGCCCAGACACCTTTCGAAGCCAACGCCATGAACGACGCTGCCCGCGGTACTTATCTCTACCGAACAGCGGTAGCGAATGTGGCTACAGAGTCCTAACTGCCGCATAGAGACCCTGCATGGCAGAGGACAACTGCCGGAAGATCTGGAACACGGAAGTTTGCAGCCAGTTAGTGAGCTTGACACGCCGACTTCGTCGTCGTCTGAGTGCACACAGCGAGGTCGCGAGCACGGGTTGAATTAATTATTTCCGGCAGTTAGAAGCGTGAAAGGCCCCAGCAAAAAATGAAACACCTTTGTAGGACTCTCGGCCTAATCTAAAAACTCGTGGCATTACAGGAAATGCTAATTTCGAATCCGGAAAAGCTGGCAAGGTCAGCGATGCGGCTTGCATTCCGCGACGTGACGATGGTTAGGTGGATGTTGTAATTAGACGTGCGTTTATGCTTACGAAAAGAATAACACATTAACGGCTGCGCACACATCTTATGCGACACCGGCAGTGTCGGACATCTTTATATAGAACCGTCTGTGGTGTCTGAGTGGTAACACCGACGTAGGAGCATTAAAGAAGCGTTGAAAAAATCTGGGCATTGCATTATCATACCCAACAATTCAGAACAAAAGCATTTTTAAGCGGGAAACAGTTTATGAATGCAATTTTTTGTTATAATGTAATATCAACATATCCGCACACCACCCAACGACAATCTTGAATTTTTTGCTATTAACATTTTTGCTATCGTAAACAGCGTTCCCCTTTGGTTTTGTATGGCATTATTAACTGCTCGATACGGTTTATGGAAACACGTTAAAAGAGATACTTTGTCACACATCGGAAGAATGAACTATTACCTTCAATATCTTCTTAACAGTGAGTTATAATTTTTCAACATTCAAAATTTTTGTCCGAGAATATGGGACATGTTTCATGCAAAGGAAAAATAGGACGTATTAAAAATGTTTTTAACGCTTAATCGAGGTAGAAGGGCTTTTATTCAGGCCCACTCAGCGTGCATTAGAAGGAAGGAATTCGACTCTCGCGCCAAGCTGGACGAATGCGTTGCCTCAGGGCCGGCGTGTTGTGGATGCGCGTGCCACGACGGCACCGTTAGATAACCAAGCGAAAAGTGGCCGCAGTTTATCACGAGAAGCTGGCTTAGTGCCTGGTCGCAGAAATAAATAAAAGCTGAAGAGAAAACAAAGGAGCATGCAAAGAAATAAACAAGCAATAATGCAAATAAGTAAAAAGACAAGTTGAAACGTTTTCATGGCCCTGTCATCACCGAGTCGCGCATTGTTACGGACGCCAACGACGTACCTGAGGATATGTTCCTCGTCAACGGGCTGCATTGCACTTCAGCAGTTTGAGCCATATTGAATGAGATATTCTTTTACGACCTCGTTTTGCTGCAGTGACGGGTTGCGACGGGCTTTTTTGAAGTCAACGAGCCGGAACAGCGAGCAATAGGCGAGATGTTAGTTGGGCTGCCAATCCATGAGAACGTATGTTTCGGGATTCCAAGGCCATAGAAACCTTACAACATGCAGTACAACGCATATGCAAGCTATCATGTTGCCTTAGTTTGTGCTTGCGAACTTCTGAAACGGACACTTTTTGACCCACGTTTGTTACTCCAGAGGTGGAGCGAAGCGCCGTTCGCTGTCCATGGTATCGTCGCCAGCTTTTTTTTCTGCAGTAGCTAGGCTTTTGGAGTATCACGCTTGCTGGTTGTCGCTAACAGTGTCTATAGTGCCTTGAGAGAACAGCCGCAATGACGTGTAACCTTGGAGAGCTGCGGCATTCGCATGGTTTGGTGGTGGTACTTTGCTTTTCCGCCTTTCATACTCCTAGCCTTTCTTTAACTATTCATGTAACAGCTCCGTACACTTGTTACTTGTAATCAGTATTACAGTGCCCTTCTTTGGAGAAACCATTGGGGAGCTTTCTGTTTTAACGTCGTTTTCGTACTGGTAGTCTCACGGGGACTATGGGACCACATAAGGCAAGTTGCCAAATGCACTACTATCTCCTCCGCATGTTCCGCATTGTGAAGTGTGGAACACGTGGTCCGTTTTTTTTTTTTTGAACGCTGATGAAAGTCCTTCCAGCAAGTATAAGTGTCAAAAGGAACCTTGTTCTTTCATGTCCCTTAAGCACTCCTGTTTGTTATAGTGAACTTGGGAAGAGCACTTAATGAATTCACCTCTCGAACGTGCTTTGTCAACGGTAGTTCAAAAAAAAAGAGAAGAGAGAAAGAAGCTATACACAAACAGGCTTTGGGTGCATGACGATTTTAATGACGGTCCTTCTCTGAAGAAGTAGCTTTTCTTCGTGAAAGCTGTATAATGAATTCCATATCAGTGGAATCTGTCGAGACCGACTGAAAGCGCCCCTTTTCAGATGAGGCCCCATATTGATATCTGTGATCTGTGTAGCATGCACAAATCGAGACTGACTTTGTATTGAGGCCTAAATAATGTTTTAGGTATAGAAAATCTGCAGGGCACATTTTTTCATTAAACCTAACGAAACCAATTACGCTTGGTCAGGCCAGAAAAATGTAGCATCTTCCTCCCTAGAGAAACACGGCGCTTAAAAAACTGGCGCACTAGTGCCCAAGTACTACCAGCCGCACATACATTCCCATAAACTAAAAAAAGAAAACATACTGTGAAATGGAATCAAAGGTCTCAGTAACGACATCCTAAACACGTCAATACTTATTTAAGGTTTTATCTTTTGATCGCTTTGACTTTTTTATTTCCGCATGTGTGCCTGGTTCACTCGAAACTTTCAGGACCAGTCTAACGCTGCAGTTTCTCTGAAACCTTTGAGCAAATAGGTTTGAGAACACTTGATATGGGGGCCACGATACGGGTAACCAAGACTTAGCAAGACAGGTGCAGCAATCGCGGGTTACTATTTTGGAGCAGACAGCAAAATTGGCTCGAAATAGGCTTTTAGGCTATGTGCTAGATTACTTGGAGATCCATTCCTCACGTGGAGGTGATTCTACAGTCTTCTCCTCCGCGCCTCTCCACGTGCGCCCGTGCTCGAAACTTTCGTGTACACGCGAGGTTTTGCGGAGGCGTGTCCAGTGTCAGGCGTGTGCTTTGCCCGACGCCCACGTCGGATCGCTGGTGACCCCGAGGGCATGTACCTGTGCTTTGCCTAACTGCGGGCGCGAAGCCTTCGCAGTGTCTCTAGCCGGGTTTTGGTAAGTCCAGGCGCCGGAGCGGCTTTTCACATATGCATTTGAGATGGAGCAATACGAAAAATGAAGGGCAGGCATCTCGCTGAGCCTGGTTTTTCCTCCGGCGCGGAACTGTTAGAGGCTGTTAGCAGTAGCAGAGGCATCCTGAAAACGTGGTAGACGGCGGCCGGGTTTTGATGGAGGCGGAACGCAAAAGACGCCGGTGTGCTGTGCGATGTCAGTGCGCGTTAAAGATCCCCAGGTGGCCAAAATTATTCCGGAGCCCTCCATTACGGCACCTCTTTCTTCGTTTCTTCTTTCACTCCCTTCTTTAACCTTTCCTTACGGTGCGGTTCGGGTGTCCACCGAAATATGTGAGATAGGTAGTGCACCAAAGTGCATAAACATGTACAAAGCGTTTCTATACGTGTCGAATGTGAGTCGCAAGCGTTAGCGTTAAGCAAGTACACATAATGTTCTTTTGTTGCCGTTTCTTTCCGAGCTCATATGATGCTGTCAATTCCCTGTCACCGCTGTCCGCCAGTAAAGAAAACGAAGCGAATCATGGTGTTCTGTATATCCTTTCTACAGGCCGTAATGTGCAGGTGCCTACTGTCACAAGACCATCTTATGCACAAAGAAACAAAAATAAAATAAGTGGTAGCAAAATACCGGGCGTAAAGTATACACGCTTCGGTACTTTTTTTTTTTTTTGGCTACAAACGCAAGTTAGATAGCCGTGCGCGTGCTCTAAGTATTACCGCAGTTTGTTGCAAGACCGTAGCAAAAATAGCCATGCTTTGCTTTACAACCAATAAGTTTGAAAAAAATGTGAGCGGTATGCCCAAGAAAATTGTGTGCTGCGTACATATGGCTTTTCCTTGGCGTCCTAGGCTGTTCTAGGTTCGCAACCCAAAGGGTCGCAAGTTGGAAACCTCGTATAAGCGATTATTTCTGTTCTCTTTATTGTAGCATATATGATCAGTGGTGTGAGACACAATATCATCTTTTTTACTCTGTAAACTACGCTTCATTTACATTTTTTAAAAACTGCTGCTCCCGCATTAACTGTTGGGCCCCATTGCCACAACCATTAGTCTTATTTTGAGATTAACTGCAAAGTCTAACTTTTCGTCTCCTTTCCTAGGAGACCAACAACTTGACCTTTACAGTTAGTCCAAAAAGGACTACTGGTTATGGCAAATCAGTTAATTGCCTAAAGCAGGAACCACTCCCCCTCTTTTCTTACCTTTTTTTCTCAGAGAGTATAATAGATTTGGAAGGAAAAGGACTGCTGTAATACTTTGTAAGTTGTTGTTTTGTTTTACTGGCACGCTTTTTTTTTTAAATACACATGGAAATGAGGCGTGTTCAGCCATTGATTTCGGTCATTTACGAGTGTGGCGCACTTTGCTGAGCGGCTTTCAATCTTATTTGTTCGTTCCAAATGAGCTGTGAGCATGCGTTTCAAAAGTGCATATATGCGCTTCGGCATCAGTAATCGATTGTTTAAAAAAAAACAAAAAAAACTGGCCATAATTTATGAGCAGCAGCCGAAAAAATTCTAATGGCAGACAGAAATAAACATGGAGGCATTTATTCCTTAGCACAATGCTTAGCTCCCTGAAGGCCTTTTGTACCCCACAATTCAGATTTGATTCGATTTGATTTGATTTATTGGGGTTCAATGTCCCAAAGCGACTCAGGCTATGATGGACGCCGTAGTGAAGGGCTCCAGAAATTTCAACCACCTGGAGTTCTTTAACGTGCGCTGACATCGCACAGTACACGGGCTTCTAGAATTTCGCTTCCATCGAAATTAAGCTGTCGCGGCCGGGATCGAACCCGCGTCTTTCGGGTCAGCAGCCGAGCGCCGTAACCACTGAGCCACCGCAGCGGGTACACAATTCAGAAAAAAAAATTCAATTGAGGAAAAAAAAGCATTTTTCAGGCGGAAAAAGTATATGAATACAGTTTTTTCTTATATTGCGATATTTCACAATAAAAATCCACATATGCTCACTTATTTCCTCGGCAAGCTTGCATTTCTTGCTGTTAATCCTTCTACTGTTGTCAGAAAAGTTCCGCATTGGTTTTATATGAGAGTCTTTACCAGACGCGAACGATGGAAAAATTTCGTAAGAAATATTTTGTTACGCATGGGAAGAATGAACCATTACCTTTAATACTTATATATCAGTGCCCTACAATATTCCAATATTTAAAACTTTTTGCAGGAAGGTTGGACAAGTAAGGATTACACTTAGAAACGCTAAACCTTTGACACCGGTTCGAAAAGACTAAAATGCTCCAGACGCCTTTGCTCTCTTGTATTTTGAGTGGGCCAGCTACGCTCACGACACCGTACCCATGTTCCATTTTTATAGCACGTGCAAAAATTTACTAACGCGTTCGGGAAACTTCTTGAAAGGCGGCGGTGGAAATTATCAGACGGTGAAATGGTGCAGTTGTGGTAGTTGTCACATTTCTAGGGTCATTGAATTAACCGTTAACTGAGTTCTATGCTCGGACATTTCACATGCCATAAGTTATGAGATGTTTCACTGGCATGTGCAGGCAGCAGCGTGCAGCCAGATTAATGCGAAAGCAATGCCGGGATTTAAAATGACCACCACGTTTTTTTGTGCTTAGGGAAAATGATAGATCACATCAGCGCAATAAAGGCACTCCCTGTAATTGCTTGATGAAGCGAACTCGATTTTGCTGGAAAGCGAAGAACAGGTGACATCAGCCAAGTAAAAGCAGGATCAAATTGTTTGCTTCGATCTTGAAGCGAGAGTGAACGCAGTCGAGAAGTGGTCGTTAGCACTTTTTTTTTTCATAAAGTCCAGGCGGTACTAGCTGTGAACTTTTTTAAACGTAAAAACACTATTCCGATGGGTCAACCTTGAAGTAAGATCTTTGTAAGTAAGATATTTGGATATCCATGTGCTTGCGGTGCTTGGGGTTTGTGCCAAGTGAAAGTAATAAATCAAAACAAATCAAATAAATATTCACGACTGGGAGTCGAAACCGCGGCGGAGAGATCTGATCAGCTTCGCAGACCTGTGCGCGAGAGCATAGGCTATCGCCCCCGAAGACACCTCTTGTTATTGTTGTTGTTGTTGTAGCCTACGACAGAATGGCACATACCCACTCTGGGGGATCGGCCAAGAATCGGGTGGTAAAGGTCGGTATTCACCTGTACGTAGTAAAGGCAAAAGGAAAGCACACGGGAGAGGAACACCGGGGGAGTCTACCACAAGAAGGGCACGGAGAGGATGAAAAACCTCTTGTTAAACCTCTTGTTAAACCTCTTGTGAACGTTGTCCACGCATGCAGCGCACTCCTTACCGCCACATAGCTCAAAGTGTGAACATTAGTCTCATAGCAGTATTAGTGGACGATGAAGACGGTGTACAATGCACCGCGCGAGAGTTTCTTGCAGTTTACAAGAGGTTAAACTGCAAGAAACTCTCGCGCGGTGCATTGTACACCGTCTGCATCGTCCACTAATACTGCTATGAGACTAATGTTCACGCTTTGAGCTATGTGGCGGTAAGGAGTGCGCTGCGTGCGTGGACAACGTTTTGGCAGAAACACAGCATTAAGCAATACGCGTTGGCGTTGGCAACATATAGCTGCAGAAACATGGCGCTGCAGTATATGCCGCCGGCTTGAATTGGCATTGACGATGAAAAAGCTGACGACACCCAAAACTGGCTCTCTGTGTTAGTAGAAACCTCAATTACGCTTGAAGTTGCGTGGCGATGGTGTGCCCCTGCAATAAACTATGCTTTCGCACAATATTTCGTGCTTAGCAATGCTAAACCCCCAGCCAATTTTATTCGTGCGCGGACTATCGAAAACAAACAAATGCTATACTAATAGAAATCTCTACCGCGTTGAGTCTGAACTTCTATTAAAATCAGAAACACTCTTTATCTCACGCCACATTTTAATCAATGACTCTCAGAGAAGCACTCTGAAACAAGTTCTTATTTTCCTGCGCCCTAGATCAAGCGCCCTAAGTGCAAAATGTCCACTGCGGGCCCGCGTATTATATGTGTACAAAAGAGGCGTACAGATTAAAGCTGCATTTTAAAATATGCGGCATCATGGTGTATAATATTTTCTTGACGCTGTGCAATTTACTGAACGAAACTTTTCGAGCTACCCTTTTCTCGTGGGAACACCCATTCCCAATCCGGAAATACATGCTCTCATTAAGGACGCAGTCTGCGACTGTTTTCCATAGCATGACAGAAATGTAGACACGTGGCAGCTGTCATGCTGCTCGTTATTCTATGTCAAGCTTCTGAGCAGGCGTCGAGGGAAGTTCTGTAATTAATTTATGCTCCCTGAGCCGGTTTCGCCAACTGGCGCAAACTAGGATGCGTTAGAGTGTTTTTATAGGCAGAAGTACTGCGTGGAACCCGCATTGTTGACCTGTGTGCAAGCCCCGAAAGCCCAGAGTTCGCCTCACTAAAAATAGAGCAAAAAAAAAAAGCTTCCAAACAATCGCCGCTAGCTTTTGAAGCAATATGGTTTGCACCGCTCAAGGTTGCGTTAACACGTTTTGGCGGGCTAGTGGTTAAGCATCATGAATAAACAGCACTGGTGACGAGCACAAAAGACAAGAAAACGGACGACACAGCGCTGTGTCGACCGTTTCCTTGTCTTTTGTGCTCGTCTTCGTTCGCGCTGTTTCTTCAAGGTGCTTAACCAACTAGCCCGCCAAAACGTGTTAACGCAACAGTTGTTGGTCAGCGCAGTGTCGTCCGTTTCCTTGTCTTTTGTGCTCGTCTTCGTTCACGCTGTTTATTCAAGACGCTAAAGGTTGTTGCAGCTAAAGCACGAGCTTTTGAAGGAAAGCATGCCATGAGCGCTGCGTTCGAATATCAGTCCTGTTCAACGCGTATTGATACATCGGTATTACAAAAGTGTACTGTACGGAGTACATTGGTTGTCATGTTTGTTACGCTCCGTTAATAGATTATGGTTTGGTTTGGTTTTGGTTTTATGGGGTTTAACGTCCCAAAGCGACTAAGGCTATGAGAGACGCCGTAGTGGAGGGCTCCGGAAATTTTGACCACCTGGGGTTCTTTAACGTGCACTGACATCGCACAGTACACGGGCCTCTAAATTTCTCCTCCAAAGAAATTATGACCGATTTTGAAGGTAGAGAAGTGAACAAGCACGCAGAAACGATGAACAGTACTGCAGTACTACTCTTTCTGGTTTATTACATAACGTGCGACAAAACTGAGAGTGAGATTAGAGATGAGTACGGGATACACAACACAGGGGATGACATATCGGTAAACGCCCTTCCTTAACGCTTCCTTAAGGTAACACTAATAAGAAACCTGCTATAGCGCACACGTGTGGTGCTACTCAATAAAGTTGGTTTTGATCGTGTGCACTGCTCGCAAGTGTATCAGTTATATAAAATCACTTCGTGGTTTTTGTGGCAATAAAAATTTCAATTAGGAAATGTGTCAGGCAGGAAAACCCGTTGTCGCCGATGCTTTCACCGCCTGTTTACAGGAGGTATTCAGATGACTAGATTGGGAACAGTTGGGGATAAGACTTATTAAAGAATACCTTGCTAAGTCATTCAGGAGATGAACTGTAAAACATGTTTAATGAGTTAGATAGGCAGAGCAGAACGATGGTTCCAAAAATTAATATGGAGAAAACCCAAGTAATGTTGAACAGTCTCGGAAGGGAGATGCAGTTTACAATTGGCCGCAAGGAGCTGGAAATGGTAAAGGAATAGCACTACTTAGGGCAGGTAGTGACCGCAGAGCAGAATCACGTGAGCGAAATTACTAGAAGAGTAAGAATGGGGTGGAGCGCATTTGGAAGGTCCTCCGAGATCATGAATAGCTGTTTTACCATTATCCCCTTAGAGGAAATTATATAACAGCTGTATCTTACTGGTATTCACCTATCGGGCAGACACGTGGAGGCTAACGACAAGGGTTCAGCAAAGCGCCTGTCTGCGTCTTTCCCTTTCCGTCCTTCGTGTTTTTTTTTTGCGCTATTTTTTCATCATGGACAAGGGTTCAGCTGAAATTGACGACAACGCAGCGAGCTGTAGAAAGGAAAATGATTGGTGTAGTGTCGATATGCACGAAGAAGGCAGAATGGCTGAGGGAAAAAACGCGGGTTAATGACATCCTAGTCTAAATCATGGAGAAGAAATGGGCTCAGCCAGCAGGGCATGTAATGCGAAGGAAAGATAGCCGATGGTCATTAAGGGTAACAGAGTAGATTCCAAGAGAAGGCAAGCGTACCAGGGTGCAGCAGAAAGTTGGGTGGGCGGATGAGATTAAGAAGTCTGCGGGGGTATGGTGGCCTCAGCTGGCGAAGGACACGGTTATTTGGAGATACACGAGAGAGACCTTTGCCCTGCAGTGGGCGTAGTCAGGCTGAACATGATGATGGTGACTTAGGGGTTCGATCAAACAACAGTTTTGAATGCGCGCTTTGGTTTGGTTTAGTTTATTGGGGTTTCACGTCCCAAAGCAACTCAGGCTATGAGAGACGCCGTAGTGAAGGGCTCCGCAAATTTCGACCACCTGGAGTTCTTTAACACGGTCCTCTAGAATTTCGCCTTCATCGAAATTCAGTCGCCGCGGCCGGGATCTCGATGAAGGCGAAATTCTGGAGGCCCGTGTACGGTGGCTCCTAAGCTTCCTGTAAAATATGTCTTTATTTGCTGATAAAAACGAACATAAACGGAGATCTTATTTGCCCTTTCTGTAATCTGTTAACTGCTGAGGGCGGATGGTAGTGATCATTTTATTTACTTCGTGCTTTCGTATGCATTAAGTAGCTAACAGACACTCCATAGTGCGAGACTGTCAAGGTCTGTGTTTCTACGGGGTGCAATCTTTCGTTCCAATTTGGCAAGAAAAGCAGTCGCTTCTACGCAAGCACTGCCTTTAGAGACAAATAGAAGAATAAAGTTTTGTTTCTGGCTTATTGGTTTACAAGTTTTTAGAGTCTACCTCCCCATCCGAGCCTCCTCCTACACTGCAAAAAAATTCCGTGAATGTTACGTACAAACTCTCCATAACAGAACGAACGCTTGCTCTGTTACATCTGAAATGGAGGATCCATCCGTAACACATTCGTGAAGGTGGCTGGCCGTATTATGCATTTTCTGAAACGTATTACTCGCCGTAACTGTTGGCCCCCGGACTAGGCACCACATGACGTCCCATTTCCGATCTGTGTGGTTTACTCTTGTTCAACAATGTCCACAAACTAGCATGGCGAAAATGAGATTAACCCCATGTGCAAAGGTGAAGATCCGAGGGGGGGTGATAATCAAATTAGACCCAAGTGACGCATAATGTTGCTTCAACGTTGAGGGATTGCTACAAATTGTAAGCAACATTAAATAACAAAGGACTTACTTTGCTATAACTTTAAAAGAAGAGCGTTGACTTCATAAAAAAATATTTTCACCATGTTGCTGACCACATGACAGGGTAACAATTAATAAATGCAATTAATAAATAATTTAGAAATGCAGCTTAATGAGGTCAAGAGATAAAAAAAATTTAGACACAGACAATGGTTAGACAACTTCTCTAAATTGAAACTGAACACCAGCTGAAAATACATTACAAACATGATGAAAGTGCACAAGGTGAAAGCCGAATTTCCGTCTGCCGTTTGACAAGGAAACGAACCACTGAGAAAGCCAAAAGCATGGGCAAACAAATTTGTGAATGCAGTGCAATGTAGCAGTCACATCTTTGCTACACAACCATCAATCAAAAACGCTAACTCCTTCACGGATAACAAAAGCACAGGTGCAACAAAATATTGCTAATTGCAATGTTCAATTTATTAGGTACCTATAGCCGGCCATTCATGCCTGGTCTTCCTGCGGATAAATGAAACACTGCAAAAAAGCAGTGAGCAGCCATAATTGCTGCAGTGACAAGGAGGATGTGCACCGTTGGTGCTGTTCCCTCATCCTGACTAGGAAATAATAGCTGTTTTTTCTGGAATGTACTCTGGAAGCATGAATTTCCTATCCACCTTTATTTAGCTTGCACTGACACGACCCATCATGAACTCTGCAGCTTTGACAAACATGCGGGCCAGTCGACAGCCACAGAAGACTGTAGAACCCTGCTAACTTACAAAAAAACCAGTGCTCAGAAAGAAAAATTATAAAAAAATGAGGAGTTCCTTACACGCACTATGTTTTATATGGTACTAAGAATGCGGCTAAGACATGGCATGAATATTGTTTTTTTCTGCTCAGTTACAAACTTTCTCGCCTGTGCTAACATATTACTGCAATGTAAATAATGAAACATGCCAGCATTGCACAACATGCTGTAAGACTTACAAAATACACCCCCTACAAGGCTACCACATGCCTCTTAGATGTGGCAATGTTTATATCTACCAAACTATCTAGACTAAAATGAGACACCAAGCCTCTGACATCTGGAGATGTGTACCTCCCATGCAATTAGAGTGATTGGAGATGCTCCTCATTGATGGCATTTCAGTTGCTAGGTGTGGAAGGACCAGATATGAAGGTGAACAACTAGACACCCACTTTTTAAGCAACGTCACAATGAGCAATGTGCCTTGGCTTTTCTTCCATCCAAAAAGTTTTATGTTCCATGTTTACGTAACTGCTTGCATGTGCTCATTTTGGCTTGCTGAGAGGTTCTTTTCTTTGTTAAACTAGCTTTAACTCTGGCCTCAGTCTTCTGCACCTTCTTAATTTTTTGCTAGTGTTCACCTTAAGTCATGTGTAAGCTCACGCAGATCTCTACTTTTCTACGTTTCCAACTGTCACGTCTTCTCTGCCTTTGTCATGTCCATCACTGCATCCGACGCCTTCAAGTATGCTGTGTATAATCACCTTAACTAATCTGCCTATTACACATGTATTTTTGTTAGCCACCCACTCCTCTATCTGGCGCTGATAGGCCCTGAGAGTAAATAAATTAATTGTAGTCTAAGCTAAGTCTCAGCAAGCATGCATTATGTTCAGTTTATTTTACCATGTTTACCAGTAAAGAGTGGACGGAAAAAAGCTGCTAAGTGGAGCTTGACATGCCTCTTGCCCCTGCACTGGAAAGCAGCAGGCAAGGCATACATAACCACTAACGACAACAGAACATGCCAAGTGTGAAGTAAATCAGTAATGTTCCTCGCATTTATCACAGGGCATACTCTCTGCTCAGTAATTTATTACCCCCTTAGACATTCTGCAAGGAGTGTATACAATGATGTGTCACCACAATACAATGAGAATCATTAACCCTGTGCAAATACAACAGCAAAGAAATTTATGCCCAATAAATGCACTGCTTACATGCAACCAAGAGGCAAGAATGGGACAACCTGGCACATTTATGGAAAATAAGCTCAAAATAATAAAGAATGACATTTGAGCAGCCGCTCATTCCCCCCACCCCCTCCCTCAAAAAAATATGAAAAATGGTCCTCTTCACACGGCACGTTTGAAAGATGCGGCTGTAATGTTTGCGACAGTTCCACTACGTGTGAAAATCAGATATAAATAACGCCAACGCATGCGGTTGGAAGCGAGGCGCCAGGGCGCGGGCAAACAGTAATCGTCTTCAGGTGTCGACTGGTTCCACCTCCTGAGGGCCGCTGCTCGACGAATACCACTCATGGCCACGTTCACATCCAACAAGCTTGTAATAAACATTAGACAGGTGTTTATCATGACGCAGCAGCAGCTCATCAGTACTATTGGCCAGTGCTGAATTTTTTAGCTTGATAAACGAAATCATCCACCGAAACGCGTGTCGACCGTTCCTCGCCAGATTCTTGCAGTCCCACGAGGGTGAGCAGCTTTTCCGCCGGCTTCGTCTCCTCTTTAGTGCAGGGCCACTATCATTGTGACGCACATTCTGCACGGTCGTTTTACTATGCATCGATGCCGCATGGGACAGCAAGCGGTCGTACACTCCAATGCGGCGTACGGGCCGCACACATACACACACCGTAACGACAATACAGCGCGCAGGACGCACGCAGCGAACACGGAAGAACAAAAACCGTTCTAAAGCACCTGTTCACTCAACACCGGGCCGCACACATACACACACCGTAACGACAATACAGCGCGCAGGACGCACGCAGCGAACACGGAAGAACAAAAACCGTTCTAAAGCACCTGTTCACTCAACACCACACATAATCCGCAATTCCGCGCATGGTTCCGACTGCGGGCTTGGTTAGCGCTTCGACTCGTCATGGCCAAGCTGCATGCCCTGCGCTCTTGTGGTAACAACGCTCAAACGAAAAGAAAATTTTAATATGTAAAACCATTCAAGTTGTCAGCTAAAAAAGCTACGGTAAAATTAAATACATCTGATATGTTTTCAAGGTGGTGCGCTTTTGCGGACGCGAATACGCGAATGGGGCTATGAATTTCCCGTGCAGCTCTGCTAGACACCATAGCTCTGCAAATGGCATCGTGCTCGGAGTTTTGCGCGGCTGACTTGCCCGCATGAATTTTACTTCCTCCGTGCACACATGCTTGGTGAGGTGAACGGTGGTCGGTGCGAACAGTTCGAAGTTTAATCGACTGAAAATTGCTCAAGGAAAGTCAGCGGCATTGCATTGCATCACGAGTGACTGGCGGCAGCCACACGGCATCGTCTCCGGTTTCGTGAACTTGTGAGAAGGTGAGCAATTTGTTCTCAAATTTTGAAAGCGGTTTTTTGTTTGTATTGTAACCCTGTGTCTCGTCGCATGTTATGTTCACGGTAACATCAGCACAACGTGCATGCGCTTTCTGTCTCTATTTGAAGTAACATTGGTCGGTCAGCGTAAACTTTTCGATTCAATTAAGCACAAGCTGTCCATGTTGGTAGTGCGTGTTGAATGTGCTTGTCCTGTCCGCTCTCCCTGTGTTCTGCGTGTTTTTCTGTGCTCCGTTTTTAGATGGATCGATACTAACTAGCCCAACTTTCTGCTTTACTGAACTCTATTTGAGATCATTCTGCGCTCGAGATGGTCTTCTGGTAATTTATTTATTACCAGGTATAGTCTAGAGATTTGGAACCGTTCATCCCACTGCAACAGTGCTGAAAAGCTGTTTTGTGTTCATGCATCTGCTGTCCTTAAACTTTTCGGCAATCATTCGCATGGTTCCTTTGGATCTGGACTACCGGCTACTGTTGCAAGGGACGCCTCGCAGCAGAGCCCCTGGGGACGCCCAGTGGGTCAGCTGTTTGTCCAGGTGCCAAGTTACCAAAGGTACCATTCCAGACATTTTTTTTTTCTGTTCATCAACCTCATATTCCTTGCAAAAATTACAGTATGTAATTGGGCACTAAAAAAATTGGTAACTTATACACATTTCAGGACAGTTCAGAGAAATGAAATGAAAATTGGTTTTTGAGGAAAGAAAATGGGGCAGTAACTGTCTCACTTCTCTCGGTGGACTCCTGAACCTAAGGGAAGGAATAAACGAGGGAGTCTAGAGAGAAATGCACATGCAGCATCAGTATTCTCTCTGTAGACTTTTCGAGACCTGGATTCATTCCTTCTAGGACAGTGCCAAGCAGTAGGTGAACTGCACACAAATTTATTTTCCTCAGGTGCAAAGTAAAGAGTGAAAATGTTGTAAGACAAATCTCTACCCTGTTTCATTCTCACTGCATTTGCTCAAAGCATAATATGAAATCCTGTATTTCTTATACCCTGGTTTCCTTTACTTTGAGCAGTAGGTATTGACAATGAACATCAAGGCAACTCCACTCTCATTGCTTATTGCTGCTTTTAGGTTTCCTCCATGATTTTCTGTTTGCTCAGTCCTGGCCTTAACATATTTTCTTCTGCTGCTTAGCTTCGAACTACTGGCTAGGTTACATGGTTCTGCTACTTCTATGTTCACTGTGAGGTTTGAGAGCTTGTTGCTTTGTTCTTTTTTTATAAGCATCTTTGTCTTCTCGAGGCTGATTGGCAGTCCGGAACAGAGACCACATGCATTGTTTATGTTAAGATGATGACATGATAGCCTAACACATCGTATCGTTGCCATTCGAGCCCCCTGTGTACTTGCTTTGTTGCACTGCGAGCAAAAAAGTTTAGTGGAAGTCGCAATGAGGCGCACTTTTGTTTAGACTAGTGGCAAAGGTTTACTGTTGCTTCGCAGTATAGTGCTCCCACCTGTTGCGCACGAGCATTTAGATGGCTGTTAAATACTACTATCAAGGATTTAGCCATTGTAATGTCGCAGGTCTGTTGTGTAGGATTTCAGGTCATTGTCTTGCACTGTCCCCGAAGCCTGTTGTGTGTCAGTTACGCCACTATGCTGTTCTATTTCTGTCCAGTGTAAAAAATATTTTCTGTGATTATGCTACACGCACAGGTTCATGGGGAAGTAAATATTTTGTGTCGCTTCAACCGGGTAATGCTTCAGAATGAACACATGCAAAAACCCATGCTGTTAAAAGCCTTGGCTTGTGTAACCCAAGTGTGAGGAGAATACTATTATGGCAGGGATTCTTGCATTGCAACCTTTTAAATTCCTTTTTTGTAAAAAGAATGACGAGAGGTTTCATGAGTTACAGCTCTCTTTCATTGCTTGCTCAGAGAAAGCGTTTATTGTAAGTAAGCAGTAGTCGCTTTTTTCTATTGTTCAAGCAGCAGCGTCAGCATGCCTCATCATTTTTGTCTTGAATGACTGAAGGTGCTTCCAGAGCATTGCCTTCTTTTTTCTTGTTGTTTATTCAGCATGCAATATTGTGTCTATAGATTGCTCTTTAGCATTATTTTGTGTTCTCCCATGCAAATTTTAGGCGACCAAATTCAGAAGCACCTTGTATTGGCCTTACATGCTCGCTATTAATGCAGAAGTAATTATATGCCACACTAAACACCAAATCTACATCCTTCAGAGTGGGTCTAGAAGCTTGTCTCCAGACTCTTGCCTTCAAGGAGTTTTTGCAGGTTTCATGTATCTGCTTGGTGTTGGAAGTGACAGCCTTGACTGATAATGATGAGCATTAGACACACATTATGCATTTACAGTTAGGCCGGAACGAAATGCGAACATACATGTGCAGTACTTTTCTACTTTGCAGCGAGGTATACATTTAGAAAGGGTTCATATATGTGTATTCGCTAGATCTCTTAACCAGAAACAGGAATCAGGCTAGCTGCATACTCAAGCTGAAATCACACAGGTGAAATATTTTGTCTTGTTCATAGGCGCTGTTTGCATTTCATTCCAGCCTGATTGTGCACTACTGCCATAGCAGGTACCCTATCTAAACGAGACACTGTCTTCTGGCAAATCATGCACATATGTTTTAGACACGTGTGTGAAGAAATGTGCAGCTACAAACATTGCATACTTGGTTATTCATAATGCTTTTTTTTCTCATGTGCATAGAACAATGATCAGCTACATTGCTTGCTTTGTTGTTCTATTTTTCTGCTAATATTAAACTACATATTAATCTCAAAGACCCGATGTTCGACTGAATGATCCTTCTGTGTCCCACTAGGAAGGCAAAAGCATCACGCCTAGGGCTCATTCACCGCCCTTCACCCCTGTTTTGGTTTCAGTCGGTCAGTTATGCTATTAATGAATGTAATCACTTTATAGGACAAGTATATATGAAAATATATTTTGGGCTAAATGAGGTTAATTATGCTATTAATGAATGTAATCACTTAATAGGACAAGTATATATGAAAATATATTTTGGGCTAAATGAGGTTAACAAGTTATCCACTGTGCACAATGGTATGGTTGGTCTTGTACATCTTTACTTGGGTGTTAATGTTTCTTTTGTGGTTGCTGTCTAAATAACTTTGCCTGCCTATTGTATCCTAAGTCCTTTTATGCCCGTCTTCCTTCCTACTGGCTCTCTCCCTTTTCAGTCATTCCTTTTTCCTTTAAACTGGCGATTGGTCACAAGCCTGCTGTGGGAATGGCAGCTAGCACTAGGCCCCCTTTTTTTTAATTGAACCTGCACTGCTAATATTAACGCTAATAGTACTGTATCAGTATTTATGTGATACTGCATTTTTTGTTATGCATAAATAGTTGGCTAAGCCAATGGTAGCAATGTTGAATATCACAATATATCATGCATATATCTTGCATGCAATATCAGTATCAGTTTATTCACTTTGGATGAAGGTTATACAAACAGGGTGATAAAAGCATCTGGGCCCTTAGCAAGCTGCTAGTTCGGGCCCATGCAATAAGTGCACAATATAGTGTACCCAGGCGTCAACATAAGAAAAAACAGTGTACATTTTATATGAATAGAAGATGTTACACAAAACTATATCAGTATATTCACTATTACGCTACCCTCTATTTCTTTCAGCTCGGCCGTTTGGCTGTCGATATTTTGTGCTGCTTTCCTAGCTTAGTCCACTCAAACTAAAACTTTGCGTTCTGTGTTGCAGGTAGAATCTACAATGAATGCCGCACTGTGTCTTGTAAGCAGGAGGCGGTGTTAATGGAGCCATGAACTTTTCTTGCGGATGACTGGCGTTGGCCTTATTATGCACTGAACCTCAAGTGTGAAGAGGAAAATGTCGTGTTGGATTTCTGCACAGGTGAGACATCATGGTGAATCTACCAGTGCGAAAAACTAGACAAGAGACAAGACAGCCGCTGAGTCGCGGCCATAGTTTATTGAAGTGAATAGGGAATACATGAAGAAGCCAAGCAACACCACAAACCACACAATTACAAATAAGCATACATGACAACATGAGTCAATGCCCCTGAACATTCCCCTGATCGAGATAGTCCAATTCATTGCGTGTTAGTGCGATAGACAACACACTTGCACATTAGTCACCGAGTCGTAAGGTGTGTCTAGCCTCAATAATCTACCATTTAATCTTCTCTGAATTTACTGCCAAAATGTGTGCTGCCAAAAGAAAAGGGTAGCAGCCTTCACATCCCTTGCAATATACAGAAAAGTTAGAACCCCTACCCTCTTGTGCTCCTGTAATCTTACATTGATACACCTTCCAGTTTGACCTATATAGACCCGACCACAAGATACAGGGTCTGATACCATGTTCATTTTACAAGGTACATATACATTTCACTCCACATGTGTACTTTTCTCTAGCCACGTTCACAGAATTATTCTTAACAATTTTACATATTTTAAACAACTTATTAGGGGCCAAGAAAATCGCTTTTCCATCATACCTTCTGGCCGCATTTTTCAATTTGTGCGACAATCTATGTATGTACGGTAACACAACCGGTCTTTTGGCATCTCGCTGGCTGGCCCCGGCCTGATTGCGCCGGTCGCCGTGAAAAGCTTTCGGCTTCCTTAACAATTTATTGTATGCTCTTGCAAATAACATGGTTAGGAAATCCTGCGTTCATTAACCTAAAATGTACTCTTGGAAACTAGTCGTCATGCTAAGAAAGCATGACTTCATCAATTCTGAGTCCAGGCTTGACAGTCCAATGCTATCTTTCACTAGCTTGTAATAGCCAACCTGTGTCCAAGTAGCAGCTTAACACTCCTGGGTGAATATCACCAGCACACATGGTGTGTGCAGATCAACTTATCAAGGTAAGGTCCAGAAACCGCAGCTCCTTTTGTGGCGACATTTGCTCCAAGGTAAACCTAAGACAAAGGCCTTGCTCCTTAAACAGATTGAGAATATGTTCACATCCCAAATTATCAGAACATTTGTAAAAGACCAGAAAATCATCAACATAGCAAAAGATTTTTTCCCCCAGTCCATGCAAGTCCTTGACAATCATTCTATACACCCTACTTAAAATATCTCTTAGCACAAGGCCCATCTTCGAACCACTACATATACCAGATTTTTGAACACATACCACACTGCAGTACTCTACAGCCATGCTCTTAAAATAAATGCTATTCACTAGCATGCTCTTCAGATGAATTTCAGAAAAGGGTTCTTGCAAAATTTTGTCTGGTTATTTGCAAAAGCATTTGTCTACTTCGCATCTTGAAGATCGGTTTCTTGTACTCAATTCGCAGCGTGGTTGAGTATCTGAAGAATGGCAATCCAGCAGATTGTCTGGTGGTTAGTGTCGATGTAGAACTATTTTATTCCATCCCATATGAGGACCTTATGAAAAGCTTGTGAATGTGTATATCGGAGCACAATGATGAGCTTGTGTTTAGGAACAGGTGCGTAGTAGTCTTTTTTTGGACTTACTTCCTTTTATTTGAAGAGCATGTTTCTGGAGTATGGCTGTGCGGCATATGTTCAAAAGTCTAGTATATGTATCGATTGAATGCCTCTGTGCTAAGTAATATTCTCTTAAGCAGGGTGGATGGAGTGATTGCCAAGAACTTGCATGGGCTGGGGGAAAATCTTTCACTGCGTCTGATTTTCTGGTCTTTTACAAAAGGTTGCGATAGTGTGGGACCTGTGCATATTGTCAAGTTGTTTAAGGAGCAAGGCCTTTCTTTAACTTAGCATTTCCTTAGAGGAAATGTCCCATCAAAAAGAGCTGTGGTTTCTGGGCTTCACCTTGATGTTCTGCACATGCCATGTATGCTGCCGATATTCACCCAGGAGTGTCAAGCAGCTACTTGACTATTGGCCGAACTATTCTAAGCTAGTGAAAGATAGCATTGCGTCATCTAGGCTAGGCTCGGTATTGATGAAGTGATGCTTTCACAGCATGACAAGTGGTCTCCATGAGCAGATTTTAAGGCTTACGAAAGCATTATTCCCCAACCATGCTATTGCAGGAGTGTGTGATAAATTGTTAAAGCTGAGCGTATAAGATTGATCAAGTTGGTCAGACATGCTAAAGGTAAGAATGGCATAGCATCATGTAACGAGGACAGCAGGAGAGCACACACGCATTAGTGCCAACCTTGGAGCAGATACAGAATCCAAGAGCATGTGCTTGACATTCAGCGTTGGCAGTCAAGGGTCGGGCTCATTCAATCTTGAATGTTCAAATCAGTGTTTTCTCATTTCCTTGACTGCCAGTGCTGATTGTCAAGCACGTGCTCTTGGATTCTGTATACACTCCAAGGTTGGCACTTGTGCGTGTGCTTGTTGTCCTGCTGTCCTTATTACTTGATGCTGCGCCATTCTTCTCTTTAGCATGTTAAAGCTAAAACCCTTTCACAGGGATTGGCAGGATACGGCCAGGGCCAGCCATCGAGATACCAAAAGATCGACTGTGTTACTGTACATACGTAGATTGTCGCACAATTTGAAAAATGTGGTCAGAATGTATGACGCAGAAATGGTGCTTTTGGCCCCTAATAAGTTGTCTACAAACTGTAAAATTGTTAAGAATAATTTTGTGAATTTGGTCCGGGAAAACTTGTAAAATGTATGTGGTGTATCGGATACTGTTATCTTGGGGTTGGGTTTATGTTGGTCAAACTCGAAGGTGTGTGAATGTAAGACTACGGGAGCACAAGAGATATTTGGATATTGGTAGGGGTTCTAACTTATCTGTACATCGCAAGGAATGTGAAGGCTGCTAGCCATTCCTTTTGGCAACACTCATTTTGGCGATACATTCGGAGCAGATTAACCGGAAAATTATCGAGGCTAGACACATCTTATGACTCGGTGACAAATCTGTGAGTGTGCTGTCCATCGTGTTCATATGCAACGAGTTGGACTATCTAGATGAGAGGAAAGTTAAGAGCGATCTTTTACTCATGTTGTGGTATAGCATATCTGTAACTGTGTGGTTTGTGGTGTTGTTTGGCTTTTCTATGTACTCCCTGTTTACTTCAATAAACTTCAGTTGCGAGTCAACGCCTGCTTTGTCTCCTTTCTTGTCATTGTCTCGTGCTGGTAGGTTCACGTACTTGCAGAGTAGATTCACTGAATTGTATACTTGCAGAGGCTTGTGAAGAAAAACCAGAGGAATTTTCTTTCCTTTGTCTGGAATGGAAGTTAAAATTTTTTTTCGCATTGCTAGATGGTTGCAGCATGAAATTCCATTCTGGAAGGGTAAACCCACTAAATTGTACATTTTGTGTGCAAGGGTACTGATGCTTGCATGAAACTGAAAACATTCGTCCAGGCTATCTGGCTAGCTTTCTTCTTCCTTGTGCCCAGATTTTTTTAAACAATACTTTGTCAGATTTATTTTGACCAGAATTTCTAACATGTTAATTATACCACATTTTGTGATCATATACAACAAAATTAAAACATGATGATCACTGGTGTATGGTTTAGTCTGGGGTAGAATGATGAGAAGTACCTAGTATATAGTAAAATTTAATATTACTAGTCTAACATGAACAAAATTGCTCTTTTTTTTAGTGGAAAATTTTGCTACCAGAGAGTCGGAGCGGCATGGCATGATGAAGACTTGGACAATGTGCATTCCAAAGTACCTGTATTCATGTCGGCACGAGAGCTTGCGCACAGTGCTTCAAACAGTTGGTGAGTACCTTGGTGCTGTGCTTTTGCTTAAATAGATAGGTAGATATTTTATTTTAAATGTGCCTGAACAGCCAATTGGCCTAAACGAGTGCACACTAAGCCAATACAAACACCATGACGTGAACAGACATAATACAGAAAAATGGTCACAAATACGATGATAATAATAGTAAAGAAAAACAAGCATAATGAATAAACAATGAAAGCAGGAAATTAGGCAAATATTTCTGTGTCATAAAAAGTTGAATTGTGTTATTTGCAAACGAGTCATTGGCGAAATGGCATGCATGTCAGGATAAAATCTATCATGGCATTTGGTGGTTTTTCCCTGAGGCACACGAAATCGCAGTGACATCAATAACGGCTCACAGTCAATAGAGCCGAGCACAACTTTATGTAGAAAATCCATGTCATAAAGAGTAGACATACCAAGGTCTGCTAGAAGAAAGTCGTGGTCTTAGAAACGACAGCGCTCAATATATCTATCACAAAGGATGCATACAATCTTCTGCTGAACATTTTCGATTTCATCGCCAGAGGTAACAGAGGCACTATTCTAAGCTACTGATGCAAACTCAAGACGTGGCATCACGAGAGCACAGTAGCCAAATTATGTTTTTAATCTGAATAAGAGTGTGTATCTGAAAATTTGAGCAAAAATTGAGTAGCATTTAGATATTCTTGCACGAAATACCACTGTTAAAATTGGTTATAAATGATATGTCTCACATGTACACTTATCTGCTGAATATAGTAAGCATGGCTTGCGACCTGAGTGCCTCCGATGTATGAAAAAAATGGCCAGGTTACTGCATGACGCGTGGAGCAACCCAGTGTAGCACATTCAGGCTTCATGGAGTGGAGAATGAAGGCAGTAATAACTTTAAGAACAGAAAATACAGGCCCAGGAAGCTGACAGAACACACTGACACTCGGTGCATGAAGGGCATTATGGAGTTGCCTGTCGTGTCGTGCAAGATGGAGGTCGCACAGACAGATGTTAAACATGAGTCGATGCAGATACCTTCTGTCATTACGTAGTACTCACTGCAGAACTCAACAAAAAAGAAGCAAAGGTAACAGCTGAGCATGGCCAGACTCTTGTGCTTTCCTCCGCAAGCAATCTGGAAGCACAACTCTTCGAAGTCTTTTATGCTTTCACTCGACATATACATCATCACTGCATGTGTCGAGGAAAAGTACATACCCTTAATGTCAAATGACATAGCACTTACAGGACCCAGTAACAGCTTACTGAGGTGTTCTGATGCATCTACAGGGCACCTCATGAGAGATTCTTAGGCTTCAGAGCACTCAATCTACAGGGCGCCTCATGAGAAATTCTTAGGCTTCAGAACACTCAGCTCTTGCAGAAATTGTTTCAAAGTTTGTTGCCACATGGACCTCTTCTTAATAATGACCCTAAAAGCGAGCCTTCCTTTAGTGTCACAAAAAAAGGCCTAGGACATGGGTCTTTTTTGCTCCTTCATTAGAACCAAAATGTTTGCGAGCGAGATCTTTCACAGATATGGAATGATTTCACGAAATGTCAAAGGGAAGACTGAAGCTGTGCGAAGCAATACCAGCAACAGCCCTGCCGCGGTGGCTCAGTGGTTACGGCGCCCGGCTGCTGACCCGAAAGACGTGGGTTCGATCCCGGCCGCGGCGGCCAAGTTTCGATGGAGGAGAAATTCTAGAGGCCCGTGTGCTGTGCGATGTCAGTGCACGTTAAAAAACCCCAGGTGGTCGAAATTTCCGGAGCCCTTCAACACGGCGTCCCTCATAGCCTGAGTTGCTTTGGGACATTAAACCCTAATAACCAAACCAAGCGATACCAGTTACAAACACATCACAGCTGTTGAAGAAGCTGAAAGATTCATGCCTTCATCCTTTTTCTTCATCAGACACATGACTACACTTTGTCTTTCTGGGCCATCATTTTGAAAAGGTTAACATGGCAGCGGCCTTCGGTTAAATTTCTGCAAGGAGCCCTTTGTGGAAACTTAAGCATCTGTTCTTCGTGAGGCGCACTGCAGAGATATTTGAATACCTTAGTGAGCTGCAACCAGCACCTGTGGCTGCATTTTCACTGACATCAGAGATTAGTACATTTTCGTGCAGATGCTGAGATAATGGAAACTATGACTGAAAGCATAAGGTTTCGGGGCAGTATGCTTCCTGATTGCTTGTGGGGAAGTGCTGGGTAACCACCAATCCAATGGGTACAAGCTTTCTCCTCACCTGGTGCTCGTCTCCTTTAGGGTGAAATGCCTGCCAAATGGTTCGTTGCCCCACCTTGAGATGAAGAAAATACCTTGTGCCATGGTGCTCTTTGTCCTCAGATTCCCTCGCGCCATCAAAAATCAATCATCATCATGCTTGTGGGCAAGTGTCTGGCCTTTTTCAGATGTTACCAATGTTCCTTGCTCACTAAGTTGTGCATTGGGTACTATGTAATGAAAGGCATCTGCATTGAATTGTATTTGGCACCCATCCTTAGCTACATTATATTTGCACAAAATTGTAGACAACCGTAAAGACTTTCATGCACACAGTGGTGTCCGAGTAAGCGCATTTTGTCTGCTTCTTCCTGGCCCTGTGGTTTCTGCTGTTTACTCTTATGAGAAATAAATTTTAGGCAATGAATCATGTTGGTTTGGTTCTCAGTAAATGGCTTTTACAAGCTTCTACGAAAGCCGATTGCTCAATAGCGGATGGTTCAAATGTATTTGTGAAATTTATAATAGGTGTTGTGTGGCTACTAAATGAGGATTTTTTTATCTTTTCAGATGGATCCGAAAGCAATTTTTAGAGGTACAATCTGTGCAATTTGTCATGAAAATAAAACGTATGTACTTGTACTCAACCAAACACTTGCCACTCTTTCATTCTAAGTTGCATTCTTTGTACGTGTGCAATACATAAAATGCATGAAAGTCTTGTACATAATACTTATTTCCTCGGCCTCTGGACTGCTATATCTGCAGTGAACGTTCTGGGCAGAAGCTATACACAGATGCATGTGCATGTACTACTGAAAGTATTATAGAGAGCAAAAATAACAGACCCCTGCCAGCGCGGGCCGATCTGTGCCAAACTGCATGCAAGCGCCGCTTGACGAAGCACTCCAGATGCTGAGACGAGCGCAGTGGCACGCAATGCGTAGCGCTCCTCGAGATGGGCGCACGCCACTGCGCTGGTCTCGGCACTAGGAGCGCTTCGTCAGGCGGTGCTCACATGCAGTTTGGCGCGGATCGGCACGCGCTGGCAGGGGTCTATTATTTTTGCTCTCGATAGTACATAATTACAATGCAGATTATTTCCGTTCTAGATCAGATGACTTCCAAGTGAACGGAGGAAGTATGCATACACATTACGGGACCTTTAATAAGAACACAACAGAAGCATTCGTTGCAAAGAAACGATTTCATTCTCGTTCATAGCATAGCGTAACTTTCCGTTACCAAGAATGTGACAACCGTCGGACGGAGTCGCTGTATTCATGTTGCGGAAAACCCTCCGGCAACGCATTACCAGCGGGTTTCTCTGTACTGAGGAGCATTTTTTTTTACAGTGTAGCGTACACACCTTGTAGCATCTAGTCGACCGACGTTCGTAACCACTTAAAAATATACCGGGTAGCCTATAGATTAAAACAGAAGGGAACGGCGCAATAAGTACAGCGTGCTTGATGAATTTTTTTGTACAGTTGAGATACGGGCTGACTAATTTAAACTAAGCTTTCTGGTAGCAAGGACATGGTGATTAAAACTTCTACAAGTGCTTTTTGTTTTAGCTGAGATAATTAAGCATTACCTGTTGTTTAGTACGCCTAAAATTTGTACAGAGGGTAAAACGCTTGCCTAGAACACGTTCTTGGCCTGTTTGGCGCTGAACACATGATACATAGCAATAACATTTCATTAAAAATGGTCTGGATGTAAGCATGTGCAGTTAAACTCATAGTATTTCATCGTCATTTTTTGCCTGGCTGAAGGCAGCGGCTTCAGGAGCTGCGGAACGCTCAATTCGGTCGCTCTAGACATGTGTTTTGCCCTCTGTACATTCTGCAAGTGTTAAGAAAGACTAGTCTTTACCACGGCGTGTTGAGAAAAAGGTCCGCAGAGGGTGATGCAGCTGTATGCCCCACTTCTGAAGAAAAAGAAAAAAGTGTGGTGTAGTAATAATAGAACTTGCCCATCTCTTTGCAAAATTCGCGAAAACCCGAATTATGTGCGCGATTAACATGCACCTTTACACCTGAACAGTTTACGCTAACTTAGAAAACGCTCACGCGCTTCAGCCACATAGCGTGAATTTTTGCCTTTCTCCCCATTTACCTCACATTTCGAATCTCAGAAAGCACTAAAACTTTTCATTCTAGTTTTTCAGAAAGAAATAAAGACGAGGAAACAGTACCTCATACTATACTGTACCCGTCAGTGGTGGAAACGCATCGATGACGGGAATAGAAGTAAAGTTTCGGGTTTGTTTTAATGCGTGAGCATTACAGGGCACATGTTGCGGAGAAAGTGAAGCCCTAGGTGACTCCCTAGGATTGAAGCCCTGAACCCCTGCCCACCAGGTTATGAGCAAAGTGCGCTCCGTGGCAGGTGGCAGTTAAATTAATGATGAGTCGCGAGAGGTTGCCGGGGAAGAGCAACCTAGGTCAGATAAGCCTCGCCAATGTTAGCATATGCCATCGTAGAACAGTAGCGCATCGATTAGCCGCTGAACCACTGTACCAGGAGTGGTATGAGCGCGGCCAGGTAACAAGAACGAAGATAAAAAAATACAAAGAAATTGGTTTGTGGTCAATGGGTGAAGTTCGTAACGGCGACTGCTCAAGCATTTACTTCGTCTCGCCCAAAAGAGCACCATTGAGATTTTTTTTTTTGTGAGAAAAGGCTTCTTTTGAAGCTCTTCTGGCCCTTTTATGAGCGCGGACATAATGTCAATTGTGTTCTCATATACCAGCACACGTTGCAGACGCGTGCTGGCATGCACGCGTCTGCACGCGCGAATTGTAAAGGTATACGCTTGTTATATGAGCTTGTATTTAAAGCAATTTCTGAGACTACGGTAGAGCGGCGAAAAAGCATTCGTTCAGCAGGCAAATGTGTGCGGCCTCTCGGTGGTCGTAAGTGCGGCGAATTTTGTGGTTTCGTTGGTATTGTCCTGGATAACTTTCCAACGACATCCAGCTTAATCGACCATTCACATTAAGTGTAAAAAAAAAACTTTTATTGCGAAAGCAATACTACTCCCAAGAATGGCCTTTCGCGTAGCGGCGGCCACTTGACACGTTTGACCTTTAGAATGAACCCTGACGTCATACCATGCCTAGTGACGTCACAGCGTGACGTCATACCAGGAGCGAGAGACGGCCTACCAACTCGGCTCGTCGGATAACGGCGGCCGCTTGGCACGGCGCGCCGCGCTCCTCCCGCTAGAGGCGCTAGTGACATTATGGCGTACCAGGAGCGAGAGACGGGCTACCAACTCGGCTCGTAGGGTAACGGCGGCCGTTTGGCACGGCGCGCCGCGCTCTTCCCACTAGAGGCGCTGCATGTGCAGTATAAAACACCTGCTTTCGCAACCTACCATGCTTAACCAACGCTAAGCCCCCGCCAATTTTTTATTGCTCCGGTCACCGAAGCCACTGCTGGCAAAGCTATAGTGGTTTTAGAACAGACTCTTTGCGTAGTGACTGTCTTTATATCTTCAAGTGTATGCGATGTTATGAAACTGCATAAGCCATTGCACTCTGTACTGATTACGCCGCTTGTTTGCCGTTCTTTGATGTCCTTAAAGCGCAGCAAAGCTAAGCGTGGTGATGCCGTTCTCGAACGATTCGTTGGCTTTGACTGTTATGAGTTCGAAGCGCGGCAAGAAATATACTGAGCTTAGGATTGTAAGCTTATTTGGAACTGCTAACTGCTTAGCGCCGAGTCAGCTAAATTTGTCTGCCACCTCTGCCAATGCACACTTGGCCTTAAGGAAAATAAAACCACCCAAAAGGAGACACGCAGGAAACTGGGAAGGAGATAGGAATACAGCCTCTCTTCCGTCTTCTTCCCAGTTTTCTGTGTGCGTCTTCTTTTGGCTGGGTTTATTTGCTTTAAGGCAATGCATCAGCTATCCCAACGAAGTGTTTTACCAGAGCACTCTGCTTCTGTGATATTTTCGGCTCTTCTTTTAATTTTGCGTTTGCTCTGTTTCTGACGATGGAGTGCTATAGCACTTTTCTTTTAAAAACACTATATGCATTACTCTGTGTGTTGACTCTGTCACTCTCTCTGTGCGTGTCGTAGGCCGTGGCATTTGACTCGTTTTGGGACGGGGGATGCCGGCATGTGTGGCGGGGGTGGCTATTTTAAGCACCTCGAAAAACATGCGAAATGCAGTTCGTCTACCCTCTCACCCGCACCCTTCGCGTCTGTCACTCGTTCATCCATGTCGCGGTCTCCCGGCGTTGGTAAGTATGCTTTTAGCTTTGATACGCGGCTGAAAGGTGCTTTGGAAAATACTCGCGCAACCATCTCTCTAAGAGTCTTGCGGAAGGCATAGCATGAGTTTCCTTTTAGCGGCTGCTACATTATTAAGCGATGTCAAAAAGCTTGACCCAGCGTATTATGGGGCAGAGGAAAGCAACTGAACCTGCGTTGTTTCCTTATGCGAGCGCTGCATCTCATATGATGGTTAATTAGAGGCCGCAAAACGAGCCCTAGAATCGTTACTAATTTGTTGTGATCTCTTCTTACTTTCTATTTACCTTCTTAGCAGTTGAAGGTAATGGTCGCTGAATGCATTACACCAGTTCAGCTGCGGGGTTCGGACTACTCCTGAAAGAAAAATTATGTGTACTCTGAACATATTTGGCTTTGAAGGTAATGTGTGTGCTCTCTAGTTCCCACACAGTGATTGCGAACAAGCGCAGCTATAACCGTAGCATTCTGTTCGGCTTTTTCTGGGGAGGACGCGAAATCTGCGTGCTGACGCCATGGATGTCTCTGTTTAACACTTAGATGGTGAAAGAGTGCTTATTTGTGCTTTTAATACCGAATGACTGTGAGGTGAATAATTTAGGCTTTGGCATTGAAGATTTCACAGGGTTTGTGCCTATTTGAGTATTTGCGTATACCACAGTTGACGCTGCGCAGCCTGGACGCTTTGGTTTCCTGGTTTCGAAAGCTTTGCCTGGATATTTAATGGACGTGCAGTTCGCAACAACCTACGGTGCGAATGCGTGGTGACGTGTGACAAACCTCTCCACGATCTTTTCTTGCAGCGTCCAGTGAACACCATAGTGAATATTAATATTGGCACTGGGAATTAAATGGAGAGAAAGAGCGCTTCTTAGATTATATATTATATAATATTTATTGCCATATTATACAAAAGTTGTTTTGAATTGGTCACACGTATCAATTCAAACTTACGAAACGTGTCATCGTAGAATCTGGTTTGTGGCCAAGGAATGCCTTATAAAGAAAGTGCACGTGTAAGGGACAACGGTAAATTGCTTTTTCAGTTCCTATAACACTATTTTATTTTGCCCGCGACCCGTTTTCAATATTCCCGAAGATGGTCGACAGTAGTGTAATAGTTATAGGTACAAGAACAATATTTAGGAAAGGTGGTGAAGCTGTATTTTCACTTTTGAATTGCATAAACATGCGCATGTCAGGCAGACTTCCAACGTTTCGCGCGGGGCGCTTCAATATTCTGAAATTTAGTCGTTTTGAAATGGCGGTGCACGGGAACGAGCGTTATTATGGGACAAAAAACTTGGCTGAAACCGAATGGGGAGGAAGAAAAAACTGCCCAGGCGCGATCTATAGGGGTATGTAAATAGTACCTTTTCCCGACATAATCGAATACGGATACAGTGGCTTTGCTACGAATCGAATACGAATAGTTTGATTAAAAACCGAATTGACATTTGCTCTAATATTCGCTACTTCTACGAAGAGTGCAAAAAGAGCAATTGTGCGAAACATTGAAGCGCCGGCGAAAGTGGTGCGGTCATCATTACTGTGATCAGCCTGACTACGTTCGCTGAACGATAAGCGCTTCTCCCACTCCAATATCTCTGTAATTAACCGTGTCTTGCGCCAGCTGCCACCCCCTATTCCGCAAACTTCTTCTTCTTCCTTTGTTTTTATACTTATTTCGCTGTCATGACCCGGGTCTGCGGTCGCTACCTGCCCTAAGTAGAGTTGTTCCCTTACCACTCACAGCACCTCGCTGCGGTGCGTTGCTATAATTAAAAGGCGCAACAGTAATCTCCACTAAGTGGTCGCAACACGAAGCCAGTATATTAAATCTATGGCCGCCAAGTGATGCATGTAGGATAATTACTTTTTGGTTTTTGCTGACGAAAGAGAAACTGCAGCTGATGATAGCTACGTACGTACACGAGCCATTACCTCCGAGGTCGGGCGTCAAGACAGCGTGTGCTGAACTTGCTCGATCCCGGCCGCGTCGTGCAGTGGTATAAGTCATGCGTGAGTAGTCTGAATGCCGTCTCACGAATAGACCGCGTCGTGGCACTGAACCCTTCATCCCAGCATTCCACGTCTTCTAATCGCGACAGGATGGCACGCCGCGCCGGTGTTGGGCGCGTTTTTGGAACAGCCGTCGAAGATAAATATGGCGGGCCCTATTCGATTTTCGTGTCAGTTATTCCAAAAGTATTGGTAAAGGTCTGAACCTATTCGATTTGTTGCGAACAATTTTGAACATAGCATATTTGATTCGTTCGAATAATCTAATAGGACAACATTCGATTCTCTATTACAAATTTTCGAATATTAGCACATCCCTACCTGCCTAACTTTGCCCCGAACATTTGTTCTGTAAATTAGAAAATAAAAGCAAAACAAATGCGCATAACAAACTGCCAGTTGTTAGGCGTGTGTGTCAGCTTACTCACCGCTGTCTCTTTCAGCCCTCTTTTGTTGCCATGGCACAAGTACTGTCTCATATTTTTGAGCGCTTTATTGAAGTTTTCAGTGCACGTCTGCGTTATTTTGGTTCGTGCTTGCGTTTTCATAGCACTGGCTACTCTTGCAGCAAATTTCTGAGCTGCAGAGTTCGTCCCATAGAGAACAGCCTGGCGAACCTCCCTGAAAGGGTCTGGAAAGCACCTCAACGTGAACATCTCTCCTCGGTCGTGGATAATGAATTCGCTTTTAGCGCTCGTACTGTAGACACATTCAGCTTGGTTAGTGTGCGTATAATCTGCCTATATTTATAATGGTATGCCACAGACACACTGAGCATCATTCCTTTCTTCTTTAATTTTTTAGAAGGGCACAATCTCTTTTTTATGACTGCATTTTTTTTCTGAAATGAGATTTGTCCCCGGAATATTAATTTCTTCGTTTTGTCATTGATATTGCCCTGAGCATTCATGAAAACTCGCATTCCCAGAAAAGAGTGAAGCACGAGCTCTGTGCCATTGTCCTAAAATTCGAGAAGAGCGCTGGAAATGATGCAACAGCGATTAGGCCATTCAGGCTACGCTTTGGCTAAAACTGGGCTCATACAGGCCTACAAGCCACGTGGGCAGCACCACGTCACACAATAACCCTCAGTTTCTGCCCAATTTTGATTTTTATTGTTTGCGGTGCGCTCCACGCGATACGGTGATGTAGCGAGTAAGCAGCGATATAAACAGAGCACTGTGTAAGCCAGCAAGCAGTCACTGTGCGCCCCAGTTATAACACTGCATACGGTGCATAAAAATTGCACACAGTACGGGCACGAACAATTCTCATATCTGATTCTGTTCAGACCAACATGAATCCCAGTGTTATCCGGACTGCTGAGAGAGCAAACTATAAACAGCTTCTCAACCATGGAAATCAATTCGGAAAGGTGCCACTACAGTACAGAACGTCTGTGAACATACCACGAGGGGAATGAAGTTTCGGAAGGACGCCTATATATCAGTGCGGTTATCCAACATGCGCGTTTTTCACGCATGAACAGCTCTGATTAGGTTTTGCGTGATGTTAAAATTGAATTAAAATTTGGCTGTCACCTTTTTCGTCCTCACATAGGATACTCCCGATAATATCTGTCCACCACGCGCCAAGTTCCATGCACCACAGACGCCCCGAACTTTCTGGCGAACGTATGTACACGCGCCTACACCTCCGTCCCGCGCACACCACCATTTTGCGCGAGCTGAGCGAGCCTTTGGTATAAGTGTCGAGTACAAGAGGTTTGCTTCCAAGTTCTACAGTGGGCCTCTAACGACATCCGTGCAAGTCTTAACTTTCGGAACGGTGAAGATGGAAGTTCATCTCTCCGTCGAAAATTTAGAACGCTGGCGATGAACAACTAACCAAACAGCATGGGCTAGAAACAAATCCAAGCAAGCGGCCAGGCGCACGCGTTTTTCATGGGCACCCTGTGTTCATTAAGCCAGAAGTTTTCCTGTGCGCGCCGCCCGCCGCACACTCTGCGCCTCGCCAGCCTCCGTTTCCGCAGCCGCTCATTCCGCGCACTGAGCACCCGCTTTCGTGGCATTAAGTTCTTCTCTTTTTTTTTTTCACATCTCGCACTGAAGAAAACTTTAGTCATTTTTTGCTCTTAGTAAAATACATACTATGGCTCTTTGTGTTGATGTTGATGTTTATTCGACAGCAGAAGATGAACTTGTTGCTGAGAAAATTGCATTTAAAATTTTTTTCTTTCATCGATTCGAACTCATGTCATCTACACCGGAAAAGTTTCTTTGATCAAAGTATTCAAGTAAACGCAGGTGCAGCCAAGCCTCGGAAATCCACGCTCAAGGAACCTTGTCAACGCATCGCAGTTTACTGGAGAAATCGGGCTGCGATAGTGACAGTGTGCATTCAATACAAGAATATTTTGGCGAAAAGGAAACCAGGCATTTTAAAAATTCGCGTTTGGACTTCATACCCCTGTAACCCAAAGAACAAGGAATGTACGCTGGTACTTTTCTCAAATACTAGATGATTCCGGAAACTCGGCAGACAGTGCAAGCATATAAGTAGAAAATTGTAATATCGAAACAAGCCAACGACGTATAGACGTCTTGCATAAACCACCACTAACACGGGCAAGAAAAAGTTTGACTTAACTAGGAGGCAGAATGTTAACAAGACTTACCCGCGGCAGGGTACAAATTAGCAAGAACTTCAAGATCAAGCTGTTTTGAAAAATGAGGCTGCGTACAACTTAATAATAGTGGACAAACATATTACTCTGCCCGAAAATAATCTGCCGGCACTAATAGGCCTTAAAGGTTGTCGCGCGTGTAAGCTCAAAACTTGAAAGAGTTGCGAAAGTTGCAAATACTTGACAAAAAAAGCAGAAAGGCAATGGTATTCGCAGTGAAACGACGGAAAATTGCAATACGTAGTAGATTTTTGTCGGAAAAAAAAATGTTATATGCATAATTTCTGGCACAGAGGCTGCTGGCTGTTCATCTACGGGCTTATTTTACCTGTATAACGGAACGCATTGGTAATTAGGCCGCAAGAAAGGCCGTTGAGTGACAAGATATAAGGCGACGCTGAGATAGTGACACGACTTGTCGGGTCATTTTTCTGCACGCTAGAGGTGATACCAATGATCCTTATTTAAGATACAATTGTCTGAGTAGTTTATTAGCGCAGCAAAATGCGAGTTTGCTCTTATGTGGTGCCATTTTGATTCAATATCTAAGAACAGCGAAGCCGTGAACGTTGCTGGTATGAATAATACTAAAACAAAGCAGATCCAGGTATAGGGAGAAATATAGCGCAAAACAATGGGCGACAGTGCTTCACAATAGAGCGGGGTAGAAGCATGTTCGGAGCGACGACCGCTAATAATGGAGCGGGTAAAAAAGTTGTAACATAGTCGCAGTCAGTTGAACACAATGAAGCATGCATGGACACGTTGTTTTAAGAGGAAAAAGAAATGAATGGCAACCCCGATCGAATGTCTCACAGCGTGTACCTGATGAAATGTGAACATGCAGGAGCAAAATTCTAAAACTTGTGGTCGGGGAGTACTTTCCGCTAGTTTGCATGACGCGACTTTTTGTGAGGACCAGCGAGCGCTGATATTAAAAACTCTTGCAGAAATTGTGTGCCGAAGAAGCAACAATGTTCTAGGCCTGTAGCTCTCAGCAGAGCAAGGGTTATTTTATGTGCCCGTTTAGAATTTTACTGTTAATAATTTTAAATAATATGTTGGCATGCGTTTTCTATTGTTCGTCGTAAAACAGCGCCCTTTGTCTGTCGCCGCCAGCGCGAGACCTTCGCCTTCTTTTGTTTGCCACATGCGGGCAATGCTGCGCGGTTCGGGGCTTTTCACGAAGACATACAGTCGTTTTTCAGGTTGCGTCTAGCCACGCTCTAACTGGGCGCGACCGAGGTTCCGAACAATGCCCAATGACCATATCTGTATGGCTTCCCACATCCAGTGCCAGCGCCGATACCTTCAGTAACGTTCTTTGCAGCCATAGAGATGTGCTGCTTTGATCATCACGCGGAGAGGCTGCTTCTGCCCACATATCTCAAGAGGGAGGGGTGCCACACGGTTCCCTGGAAGACATTGCTTGCCCATGTGCAAGCTGGACATTTAGGAGATAGGTTTATTCCTTCAGGGCACTGAATTGGTGTTCTTATGGTGCGGAGGCAGTTGGAGACTCTAGGGGTTGCTCGTTAGCGTGCTAGCAATCAGCAGCTAGGTCACACTACCACGAACTTTCGCGTTTATTATTATTCAAAGCCTCGCTACTGTGGAGAATCGCGGGCAGTACAATGAAAAGCTGTAGCAAACAAAAAGCTCAAGTTCGAAGAAAGCTCAATAAGCGCAAAAGGGCACAGGCACCGGGGAAGTTTTCATCGCGCCAACAACGCTGCCTGCGTATTGTGCGGGGCTGAGGCAGAAAACAGTTTTCCCGCTTCCGCACGCAGCCCCTCCACCGTACGTGCGGTTTCGCGGGAGCATCGGAGAGGAGAATAGGGAAACGCTAAGGAAGAAAACGGGAGAGAAAGGCATGAACACAAAAAGCGAGAGGAGAGCGGCAGTGGAGAGGCAGGAGCAGCGTGGGCCAGGTGTCGAGAATGCCGCCAGGGCGCGTTAGTGGCGTACCCTACGGCGCGCGCGCGGTATTGCCGCGCCAACAAGTTCCGGCGCTCTCTTCTCCTGGGCACCACATTCAACGCCGGCCTCGTTCCAAGTTGGCCATGCTGTGCGGATTACGGCGCTCGGCTCGGTGAGTTGCGTGACGTATCTCGGGCATCGTGGACATGCTTGTTTTTTCCGGTGAAGTCAAGCCGTCAAAGATGTTTTCATTGCCGCCGACATTCTTTTCTTGCCACTAAGAAGGTGGGTGCGTTGAAGAAAAAAAAAGAGAAGCTTTCTTTTGGCCACAATTATACACTAGATACCTCATCTTTGGCAAGCCACTACCAGTGACTTACGCCAACATCGTTTCGTGAGATGCGAAAGTTATTCGAATAGAGATTTAATTTTCCCTTCAACCTCAACTAGCGGAAACTAAATAAAGTTTTCAAAAATAATCGGTCAGTGAAGTCGGCAGGCAATGGAAATGTTGTCTTCGGCCGCGAAGACAACAACTATGCAACAAGTTTGGCAGGAAGATTTCTGCGTTAAGTGTGTTTTGAGGATCGATCTCACGATGAGAATAAATAGCCTGTGAACTACTTGCCTTTGTAAATTGTTGTGGAAAGTTAGCGATGCTGTTATTTAAGCCCTTCATGAACTGCCTTTCATGAAGACAAAGTAATTTGCGGCACATTGATGTGCGTTGTAGACAGACATTCGTTTCAGGCGAATTCTATGGCTGGCACAGAAACCATGTTATATTAACCATGATTTCGAAATTGTAGCCGGAGTAGACTGTCCGAAGCCCCGTCACTAATAAAATTACATAATCGCGCACATTCAATGACACTTCGGCGCTTATAAGGCGAGCATCACGAGATGTTCAACCAGGTCTACTTAAGGAGAAGGCGCAGGCTTAATTAAAGACATCATGCTGGCGCCCGCATAATTTGCTGTTTGACAGGCCAGTTTAAGCCAATAAACTGTAATGAATGCATGTAGTTAGATTTTTTTTAATTCCTTCTTAAAGAAAATCAGGGGTGGGGGTGCACATTTTAGTGTACGACTGTGTAGCGGCTAAGCGTGATGCGATCTGAAGGCGCGATTACATACTGCAATACTAAATGTCGTTATCTCCCTTGAATTGCTTGTCCATGACAAACCACTTGCTAACTATGGTGACGGTGATGTGCTCCTGAAGCATGCTTTTTTCTGGTATGGCTTGCGAGAGTAAAATAATGATTACGAAATTGAATAGAATGGATAGACTTCATATGTGAGTAGGCAGACGAGAAGGTGTGTGTAATTGTCCGTTTTAAGAGCAGGTAACGTCTATATGAAAGGCAACACATTGCCAGCATTCAGCTATTAATGGTCTGTAAACACGAGGAATAACGATATCTTTGTTCTCTAAATAGTTTTCTTCTCGATGAATAATACCTACAAGACACTTTCGACACATTAATGTTTTGGAATGAGAACATTATTCTTGTTTGTGTGCATGCTGAGTCTTCATTGCATATTGCAGGCAGCTTCGAGAAAAAAAAAATTGCGCATGTTCTTGTTTGAAAAAGCGATACTGGTTTTGCCGGGCCTCGAAGCAGGAATAGAAACCGACGCGGCTATTCTGTACCAGGGATGAGGCTAGGTATGGCTCGATCAAAGCCGTTTCCATCTGTACGTCTGTCAGCGAAGTCGCAGATATCTGGATTTACATGACTGACCCATATTTACCGTATATTTACTTAGATGTCTATCGCCTGTTATCACTTTGGCTACTTTGCTCATTTAGCATGCAAATGAAAATGCTCATGTGCATACCCAGCATTGCTACCTCTACGTGTTTTGGTCTTCTACACATTTTACTGTGGCTGCTTTTAACACACTTGTTTTATTCGTGTTGAAAAGCAGTGCACTTTGCACGTTTTTCTATTTTCGCCTTCCTGCTTTGATATCATTGACTTTTCTATAAACGAAAACATCATATAGCTTCAAATTCTTACTGCACAGTTCAAATCAGTTTTTTTTACTTTCACTAGGATGGTTACTTGGTTCTTGAAAAAACTAAACATAGGTAACTCTGGTCACTGGTTCTAGCTTGCGTACTAGTACATAGTCTCGACATTATTTCATAAACTTTTTTACTGCAGCATACACTTTCGCTTTCTACTTCGTGAGGAGTGTTTAACCTATGATCACGCGAGACCTCCGTTAACAGTCGTTGCAACCGGTGTAACACACGCAAGCAACTTCGATCCCAACGTGTCTTGCCATCGCCAAAGCTATGACTTCAGCATGCGGCCGGCATTGCGTGCCTACGTGTGCATGTCGATTCCTGCCAGCACTCAACGGCAAATATGCACGCTTACTTGTTTCCGGAAGCGGAACTACGACCTAAAAGGTCTGAGGCGTATAAACAACCTTTCGCAATTAACAAGGTCCATTGTATCCTTTGTGCCAAATATAGCTCTCTTTATGTGCTTTGCTGCAATGCCCGAGAAGTTTCGCTTTTTTTATATGCTTCGCCCGCTACACCAATGGTATTAGCTTTCATCAAGAGACAGAACTCAATTTTAAAAGGCAGTTGTGCACATTCATCTCTGGTAAATCACAGCCAAACATGCATGCTAACTTTCTCCAAAAATATTGCTTATAATGAATTCGCTTCACGTTTTAACACTTCGACAGTAATTGTTCCCTTTTCAGTTAGTTTCGCTCTGCGACAATACGCTACAGCTGTGGCCGAGCGTTGCAGCCCGCAAAATGGCTTAGGCGTGCATGCATATGCATATTTTTTACTTAACTGTATAAACTTTAGGGGGACATCTGATGAGTGGGACAACTCGATAGCATAAAATCATGTTGTACGCCTTTACTCACTACAACAGAGCAGAGGTTGCACTGAGACATTGCACTCATTTCATTGAATCTAATAGACGCCCGTACATGTGTTGGTTGACGGTTCGACTCCCCATTGATGGCTGACTCCAGTTGCAACTGCTAGTTCTGTGCTTCATCTCACTAAGATTCGAACGCAACCAGTCCTGCACATGCACGACAATTTGCTGGCTCACAATTTTTGCACCTGCAACGCCACACCGGGCGAAATGGTGCACCCTTTCTCAAGGTGTATATATGTATATAAAACAGTTGACAAGAAGGCACTTTGAACTAGATGTTGCATACTGAAAAAATAAACTGATGCACTCTAAAAAAATTAACAAGGATCTCCTGACGTTTCGACTGGAGACCAGTCTTCATCAGGTATGCTAGGACCACCATGAGAGATTATGCTAGGGTTTCAGAGATGGTTGGGGCTTCCGTCATATGTATAACGGACCCTTCACATCCACAGTGTGTGTGTGTGTGTATATATATATATATATATATATATATATATATATATATATATATATATATATATATATATATAGTAATGCACGTATTTGTTTCTTAGAGGTAGAATGCGTGGTGGACTAGAGATCCTTTATTTATCTACAGATTCATTCCGAGTCGACGCATCGGACAGAGCCTGTTTTTTTTCTACTACTAAAAAAGAACCAGGCTCTGTCCGAAACGTCGACTCGAAATAAATTACCTAAATGTTACGTTTCTCAAAGTAAGACCAAGTACTGTTGAAGTTCTGGTTGACCAAAACCTACCAAACTTCGCTTGCCAACTTTATTTCAATTCTGTTTTCATTTTTCACAAACCTCCCAGGGCAAGACAAGGCCGACGGGCGGCGAGTTTTAGATCCAACGAGGCTTTTATGCTATGGCCTCAAACCATCATTATTCAAATAGTAAATTGCTACCCCGTCGGACACATGGGTCAACAATCCCAGCAGTCACTGACAAGACAAAAATCAGGTTGGATGAACAAAAAGAAACAAGAGTTAAGCATTTCCACTTCCCAAAACATAAGCGATGGATTATATAGCTTACCTAGTAGTCCTGTTAAACTTTTTGCGCGTTTGTGTCGGCAAATCCAAAACAGATTTTTTTTATTGGGCATTAGCCTATTAGCCCCTTGGCATACTGGCCAATTTTTGTGCACCGGCTTTCTGACAGATGACGGTCGTGAGGAATTGCTCAGACCTGGACCACCTAGCTTGCCATGAAACACTTTCACTGCAAAGAAAACTGTAGCCTTATGTTCTTCTACAGAGCGACACAGCTACTTTTGTGCAGGCCTCTACCACTAAACCTTTTTGTGGCTAGGATACGTGCTTTCACGCACACGCACAAAGCACAGGCACACAAAACAGGTTTCGTGGATTTCCTTCCATCCTGTGTCGTGCATTTTCTTCCTCTGTGTCCTCGTTTTTTCGCGCAGTTTTTTCGCGCATGAATCCTCACCAACTCGCCCAGTTCTCCGTCCTTATTAAAGGGAAACTCCATAGGTTTTAGAAATCATCGAGCTTAAGAGGGTCGAATGTGTGAGACTTGCAGGTAAAGCATGCGAAGTCTTTTTGGGCTCCCACTTGAAATAGTGAAGTAATTGCCGATTAAAATCCAGACGCCCTTCAAGCTTCTCCGCAGCGCACAACGCCAAGTGGGGGGCGCATGATGACGTCATCGAAGGTATCGGTAAATTTCCAAGGCACAAACGCCTGCTTTGAAGGAAAAAAAACCAACGCCACCGAAGACGAACCCTGCTGAGAGTTGTTTGACAGCGTATAACCAGTCATGGCAGGGTGTGGCTGACGACAGCGGTAATTTGAAATCATACCTTCCGTGACGTCACGCTGAGTTTCCCTGCACTACTCTGGTGCATTAAGGAGAAGCGCAAATATCAATCGTTGATTACGTCACTATATCAAATGCTAGTGAAAAAATACTTGGCATGCTTTCATTACAGCCTATATAGATTTGAATCCTTGAATATCGCGGAATTCTGAAAGAAGGGCTGCAGTTGCCCTTAACACAAAACAGGCTCAAAACACAGAAATGCAAATCACGACCACTAAAGGGCGATCCAAGGAGCGTGAGTATAGGACGCCTAACGTGGTCGTGGACCTCAAATTTTTCATTTGTTTGTGGAACCAAGGTAGAGGTAAATAGCTGAGACCAAGGTAGAAGTAATCAATGAGGGGGCAAGGAAGCCGCTGAAGCCAGAGCAACAAGACAAAATAAAGTCTGCAAAGTAATTTGTTTCCCAATACTGTGAGTTCGTAAGGGTGATTTCAGGTCGGGAGCAGCAAACATTGTTACACTTTATTACAGAAACGTGGAGATTGTTAAAAAGTACAAAATTGAAACTTACATGACATTGTAGGAAGACGTTTGTCAGATCCTGGAAAATGAGCTAGTAAGGAATTACACTGCGGTGTAGTATTAAGACCAACTGAATAGGCATATCGATTATTCTACGATTTTGGTGCGTGTTAATTTATACACGCCTTCATCTTAAGTTTTTTAACTTCCGTAAATGGAAATATGTTTCGTGTCAATATTTAAAAACGTTTTTGGATAGCAAAAAACTTCTAAAGAAGGTGACTGCAACGAACAAATGCATTTCTGTGCCTGTATCCTTGCGGTAAATATTGATCAAATGAACGCGGCTGCTCTGGGTTATGCTTTCTCTAGCCTCCCCTTTTATTTTCCCAGTTTAGAAGCGTCCCTATAACACAGGCATACACTTATGTAGGTTGGACGTATGTTAAACAAGTTAGCAAAATTTGATGCAATTTGTAATTCTTTGCATAAGACTTAAAGTCCTTTTTCCGCGGCTGAGCAAGTCTGGTTGATGTGGGTAATTTATGGCATCAGCTGTAGTTTCTCCGAACTATTTCACTTTGTGAACTTAGAGCCGTTCAAGAAGAACTCTTGTATGGGCTAGTTGTTACATGAAAATTACAAAAGAAGACAGCGCGACAGACCAAGACAAAGCAGGCACACAAAACGACAGCACCGGCGCCACTAGCTATTGGACTTTATGTTGCATGAAACCTACGTTTTTCTACGCCAACCAAGCCTATTCATACTTGCAAGCACCCATGTGAGGCAGGCTCATGGAGCGAACTGATGAACATATCATACAAAAAGGACGAGAACAAATCATCTAACCATGTTTTGTTATGGTCATTCGAGAGGAAAAAAAACTCACGAAACCGCGACAAGAAAAAACAAAAAACTAAATGCACTACACCAGCATAGTAAGCAGAACAAGCACAGCCAAGGAAAACCATTAAACGAAAAAACTACAACAACCGCATGAGGGCTGATAACAGATGACAATAAAGGAACGTGGATAAAAGGCGATAAATGAAGTCTTAAGAGCCCTTCGTTTTCGGGTTTTATTTTTTTCCGCAGTTAGGGGGGCAAAAGGCCCGATGATAATTTTCGAGCAGAAGTACGGGTGAAAATGGGTTGTTCAGACAAAAATTTGTGACCTTGGGGCTTTCTTTCGGGCGATTATTTTACGCAGCACAAGAGTTCAGTTTAACTGTTAATTCTCCTGCTAGACATAAATTGCTTTATTGGTGGCTGATCATTTCATAAATAACATATGAATCGCAGGTTCGGCTAAAACATTGTTTACCAACGCAGATTTTTTCTAATCTATTACATGTGTTTCATCACGTACGTTACGAATCTCCTATGGAGCACTCCAGGCCGGCTAGCTTTTACTTGGGCAGTGCGGAAACATTCGACATCTCAGCGATGGTTCTAAAAGCGCAGAGTGCTTGTACTAGGGTGTCATCAGCTTGGACAGGGCTTAATGCAGTGGCTGCGATAAGACGTCTTGTCAGTAGCCACGTTTTTGCCTGTCACTCCTAAACTGCTTTGTTCAACCTTATCCTCAAATTTAACCGCCCCTGAACAACGAGCGTTCAAAGAAGTTTGAGATTTCTATTTTACCGGAGATACCCCTCTGGAATATACACTAGATAACCACAAATTTTCTTGCAGTGTCTTCAACTTTGTGAATTGAAAAATGAACATCTTTCAGAAGGCTCACTTAGAGAAGAAATCACTTTTCACGCGATTGTTAATATGTTCAAGGTCTAAGAATGTTTTACTCGTAAACGAAGGGCCCTATGTAAACTGCATTTGGAAGGGCAGAACCCAGTATATAGGTAAGACCGAGTGCACGCTAAGGGTTATTATAGTCGGATTCAACTTACGTCTGCAGTGAAGCTCCGCCCACATTCAGCCTCCGCGCACAGAATTCCTCCACGACGAAAAAGTAGGCCACTGCTTAAAAGTTTCTTCTTACTTAAACAAAAAGCTTATCGCAAGAAAAAAATTAGGAGCTCTAGAAGTGATATGTGAATTGCTTGATATAGTCAAACAATAAAAAGCTGATTTCGTTTACTCTTGCGATTGGACAGCGGAGTAATACAGGATGCCGCGGACCGCTGCCGAGTGTTAGCAATTTTTTAAGCTGTATCCTACTATAGTGACCTTTAGAATAGCACTTTTTCTTCAACCTTAATCAAGGCGTGACATAAAAAATATAGGCCTTCTCTGGTCAGTATTTGTATTTGTTGATAAGGTAAACAATCACAGGCAACAAAGGCAACAGTAAGCACCCTTGTTTTAGGTACTTGTGAATAAGGGCTTAAACTGTCAGCCATTTCTTCAGCATTGTCGGTTCACTTTTTATCCAGGACCCAAGGAGGTAATCAAAGGATTTTCACTCGCTATCTATCAAATCTTCATTTCCACCGCTATGTATCCTTCCTGCTTTTGGTTGGCTTCCGTATCACGACGAGTATGCAACAACTAAGTGCAAAGCACTTTATCTCTCTTGGATTTATGTTTTCGTCCAGTTCCGCAGGCATGTTGTCTCTTTCCCGATGCATACGCATACAACGGGGTCCAATGAATTTAACTGCGCAAAGCCCGTGAAATGCGCAGAATCTTTACGATGGACATGCAGATCAGGCCTGCTTATTTTTAAGTTCTTTTAACTGGTGGGGACAGATAAAACTGTGCCAGCGTCATTACGCCGTGGCAGAGCGATGCGTGCTTTTATTAGGATGCTGATTACCGCTCTTCATCGCATCAGTTTAATGACACAAGTCATAATGGTAATGCCTTGATGGGAAGCGCCAGCTTTCGCGACGAATATTGCAAAACACGAGCTGGTTACGGAATTTTAAGCATACTACAATAATTTTTGACACTGATGGCTTGCAGCACGGCTGCGCACGCGCACTCTTTGAGTTAGTAGTAAAACTCAGTTCAGGTAAGCCTTAGTTAACGTATCGAAACTGAAGAGCATTATGATAAGCCGTTAACGTCCGTGTAAGCCGATGGCACGGAAGCATAGATAAAATTCGCTAATAGGCTTACAGTCTCGTTATACTGAATCTGTAGTCACGGAGAAAAAGAAGGAAAACAGAAGAGGGCAACCTCACCGCAAATTGGAGTACCAGGAAATATGAACCTGTGGAAAGCGGCCGGTGAATTGCTTCGTCTCTGACGACCCGTTCCTAAACCGCACTGAGTGGTTCCCCAACTCAGTAAATGTTCTAACTTGATGCACCTGTCTGAATTTTGGCTGTCTTCACGTGTACTGTGCGATGTCAGTGCACGTTAAAAAACCCCAGGTGGTCGAAATTTCCGGAGCCCTCCACTACGGCGTCTCTCATAGCCTTAGTCGCTTTGGGACGTTAATCCCCACAAACCAAACCAAACCTACATGAATTGCCTGCTCCCCCCCCCCCCCCCCCCTTCTGCTATTTGATTTCATGGCGAAGCCACTACTTAACTGTAGTATTTTTTCGTTTTGTTTTGTTGGACCACTCTTTTCCATCCTAGAAATAGATGCCAATTGCGATGACCTCTGCACACAAGCGAAACATATTCTCAGCCTCTATGTCACAAGGCAGTGCTTCACTGAAACTCACGCGGGGCAAACATAGGCGAATAGTTTTCTGCGTGTAATCAGGCCTTGTCTTGGTTCGGGATCTCCAGAGAAATCTTGATTGAAGGATCTAGATTATTCCTTCTTTTCGTGAGTCCCGTGTAAACATCAGGCGTCTACTGGCAGTACATGATCCCACTGCAGTCACAGCAAATATTGCGTTAACCTAATTAATTGAGCCTTGGCGTGCTCACTAGTCATCATTGCGGCAGTGTTTTTATTTCTCATTGTACTGGTGCGTTGTCTGTTGTATCGGTGACTACGCCTCGAAGGACGGCTTTGTTTGCAAGTTGAGTCTCTCCAGCCCATGTATTTGAAATATCTTTGCGTGACCAAGGAGAGAAACCCAACTGCCCAGCATGTTCAGCTGTGATTAAATGTTATGTATGATTGGCTGCAAATGAAAACGTCTGCGTCTATCCAGAAATAAAAAAAGATAGCTCCAAGGAAACACGAAGGACAGACCGGACGATGCTGTCTGTATTGGTCTTACTTTCCTTCGCGTTCGCTTTGCGCTGTTTTTTTTTTCACCATAAACGCACACTACCTCGCCTAATTTTCGGCATTGCTTAACGCCCACGCAGAGAACTAAAGCTTTTATCCAGTAATAAAATATTCGGAAACGCATTGACGTGATATCTAACGAGATCGAGCGTCATCTCCACGCATGTGTGGGATATAAGAATCTGACAAGAGCATGGGTTTGAAAGTTCGGTTGACTGATGAGTTTCATGACTGTCAAAAGCAATTTCAATCCTGAATATTTTTGTTCGATCCGGGATCTTTTGTACCGCCTTATCTAACTCTTTCACCAGGCAAGGAACTGAAAATATATGGTTGTATCAGATAAGGCCGGTAATCAAGGTCCCATAACAACTTTCTGTTTTAAATGAAATGTGTGTTTGTGATAGGAAAATGCGCGGACACAAAGTAATGGACATTAGGTTTTCAAGAAACGTTATAACAGTATTCATGAAAAAAAAAACTTGTATGTAACAAGTGATGGGAAAAGTCGCTTTTGCGATTTCGCAGAAATTGTAAGTTTAGATATTTGCAGAGCAAAATGTGAAATGTTGCCCAACCGAAGTCGTTTTCTCAATAAATATATGTGAATGAATATATGTGCTTCCTGTATGAAGCAGTGCGAGAAACGCTTGTGGCTCTTGGAATCTTGCAGGAAAAAAATATCAAGCGTTGTTTAAAAAGTTGTGTTCGAAGAAAGGCACCTTCCAGCATGATAATTGGACAAACAGGAGTAAGAGCTTGATGCTGGAACTTTTTCTCAACATTTATCGATATTTTCTACTACAGTGAGGAAAATTTTTACGTCGACTGGTAAATTTTTTTACTGCGTGTTGAAACCTTTTGAAGTTAAACAGCTGCGGAAAATGGCAAGCTGTATTCGTGTAAAAAATAATTTTCTCTCCGATTGCCTTCAAAATTTTTCTATATACCTTTAGTACCTGACAATTCTAGATGAACAATAAAGGATTGCTCTGTTCTGTTTTAAAATTAACGAATTACGAGGTTATTTTTGACCAGTATTCGTTCAGTTATCAATAAATTACTCACAATAAAAAAGTAACGGTCAGGAACTCACCAATTCACCGAACGCAATTTCTTTTAATTTAGTTATCACAATGACAGAAAATCGTAAACAAATTTGGAAGCTTAATGCCTTAGCTTATTACTCCGTTTTTATGACATTCACGCGTTAGTTTTCTATATCGCGTACTCTGCCCAGATGTCGCTAATGGAAGAAAAAACAAGATATTCTTTTTGGTCATTTCAATGTTTAGTTATTGTTAGTGTTGTTTGATGTTTATAATTGATCGTCCATTATTGTTTAATATCAATTTTATTTCAGCGCCGAGTCCACATAGATGATGTTGCTTGCGTACGATGGGGCTTTTTCGCATGTGAAACTCAATACCGCAATGTGAAAGGGTACCTTTAACCGGTCAGAGAGTTTAGCCTGAAGTGAAAACCAGAGCTGGCTCAGGTAAGGCAATGAATATTACTTTCTGGCGTTTCTTTACACAGGATTGTTTGGCAGTGCATGTTAGCTCACTTTCGTCTCAAGTATAGTCATTGTAAGAAGCTTAGAGCTCAGGGGTTTTCTTCTGAGTCTTGCAGTGGTGCTTCTGCAGCATTTGTGGGATTTCTACCCATCGGAAAGGACAAGACAAAGAAATCTTCTTCCTTTTAGGCGATTTGGAATGCTGGGGATGCATTACATGTGCCGCGGTACTGTTTAGAAGTAGAGCTCCTGGGATGAATGCTTTTTTGAAAGGCTTTACATAGAGCTTTAGGGTTATGGTGGTCCTACATGCGAAAGTAGTCAACAAAAAAATATGCTGCACTCAGGAAATTACCTCCATTTCAATCTCTAAGAAGAAGATACCTGAGACGAAGCGTGAACATCTCCGGATAAAACGCGCTTTTGAGGCCATGATGGCGTTTACGTAACCTGTATTACGAAATAAAAGGCAACCGTTCATGTCTCTATTGCTATAGCAAATGGCCACGCACACGACTTTAAAATAGTACAGAGCTTTGTCCCCTCCGAAGTGACGGTGTAGGCTATATAAGCACCTGCATGGTAATAGCCCTTTGCCCTTTTCCCTGCCCTTTTCCAATCCTCCATACTGTCCTGAAACCCTTTTCCCTGCCGTTTTCCAATCTTCCATACTGTCCTGAAAAAGAGTAAGATGACAGTGCAGAAGGTCTTTATTGCTCATTTCGTTTATCTTTCCTGTGAGTGCGGTCAAGAGGCCACTGGCTGTTTCTATAGACTCGTTTCCAATCGAGAGAAAGTTATGCCGTTTTCTAACTAACCTGCCTTCACAGTTGCAAGCACTTTAGCACTGTCCTGTGGAAGGTAATACTGGCTTTGGAACTTGATATTCCTTGTGTTTGAACTCTTGGACTGATATTTGTCCGTAAATTGAGTGGGACCCGTTTCATTAGCAAAACTTGCACGGACGTACAGGTAAACGCGCTATATTGAACGTCTTGATTTCAACACAGCGAGGAAGGCATGTGCTTACTCGTGAGTCATGTCGCCAAAAGTTATGACAAAACCGCATGTAGAGCTTTCTGATGTAGAAGCACCAATGAAAACCATGACTTTATCTCTATTTGCCAATTGTATGCGTTTATTGCGTTTGTAAGCACGACTGTTTTATATTCGACAAAGTGTAAACGACAAACAAGGTTCTCTTTCCGTAGCTCTGTCTTCTTGTATGCATATATATTGTTGCAATTGATTTTGCATACTTGTGGGGAGTAGTGTTGGGGCCATCCTTCAAAATTATTTCAATAAGAAAGAACTAGTGAGAGCTTTTCATCACTTCATTTGACCCCAAGTTGCCATTAGCTGTTCGTGTTCAGCACTGAATTGATTATTTTTGGTGAAAAAATTGCTTCTCTTAGGAAACGCCTATACTTACCGGGAACACAGGCTGCCGACATATGCAGAGAACTCCGGCATTTAAATGCTTTTTTGGCGAATTTTGGAGTACCACGAGCACGAAGCACAACTATTGGTCCATTTCCCATTGGAGTATATTTCTAATCAAGAAGTAATTACTCATTATCATGCACCCAAGCACAGCCATACGGCTACAAAGATAACTTTGTAGCGCCTTTGTAACCGTATGGCTGCGCTTCAGGGGATGCTAAAGAGTAATTACTCTGTTATTACTGATAAAGTCACCTTGGGGGTTTCTCGTAAACACTAGACCAAATCCGTTCCCACTTCGAGTTGTTGATCATTGCGCTGTAGTCCTACCGTATGTTTAGCCGTCCCGGTTAGTTCAGTTGATAGCGCGTCTGCCCGATGAGGCGGTGGACTGGGGTTGGAACTGTGGACCAAGGCGAAGTTTTCTTCAACTACGAAGTTTTCGTGGAAGCTATATAGCTTTTCTTTGTAGCGTATGGGTGCGTTTGGGTGGATGCTAGTGCGTACTTAGTCCCTATACATTTCCCAAGTGTACATTTCCGCGTACCTTTGGCCTAAATTTCATACAAGGGGCTGTGCTTGATCGAAATACAGCGGAAGCTTGACTTACTCGTTTTATAAAAGTGATCTCAAGCGAGACTACCTTGAAAGGCCCTATAACTACGGAAAAACATTGTCTCGCTTTACCAAGATATATAGAAGCTGTGTGAAGCAGTAGACTTAATAACCGAGGCAACGAACAAATGATGCCCCCAGAGTATTTTCTGAGATACTTTCATTGCACTAACTACAATGCAGTCACCAGCACTCAACTCGAAGTCGAAATCATGACCGTTATTCATTTTAATGAGCAATGGCCAGTAAAACGTAACTGAACAAAATATGGTTTGTTTAGGCATTTACACTGATGGTCTAAAACAATGTAAGCCAACACTTTATTCTTGCTCTGAAATTGCTAGGTACTAAAGGTCTTTTAGAGGAGTGTTATAGAAAATTGATGACAATAGATCTTTTTTAACACCGACTGTGATTAGGCCATTTATCATAATTCACGAAATCTCTAAAATTTCAACAGGCAACTAAAAAAGAAATTTAATAGTCTCGAAGTACACTTTTTCCCTGACATTAGTCGAAAGGAGAAGGAAATGCTAAGGAATAGTTTCAGCGCCAATTTCTTTTCGTCTGAATGTGCAACACTAAGTTTGTTCATATTGTCAGAGCAAAAAGATTTTAGTTGGGATATTCTCCCAGCAAAGATGGAAAATGTGCAAAGGTTTCTGCGCTTCAAAGCTTTGTACTTATGAATTAACAAACGTCAGAATATCCACATCCCATGGCGTTATTGATTTGTGTCGGGTAGCATATTCGTCACCTTTTTAAAGCGCAGCAAAGAGCCCACAATTGCGAAAGGTGGAGACGACATCGTTAAGAGTGTGGTTTCTGCCAATTCCGCTTTTCAGCTCAAACACTTTAATGAATCGCAAGCTTCACAAAAAGATATATTTTGTTTGTCCCCATTTGAGGACACTTAGGCCAGTCCTAGCCGTAGGTAGTGATGCTGATGACAGTCGTTCATATGACATTGCTTTGCGCTGACGTCATTTGATGCTATCCTGGGCGCGCAGCGTACGGCTTGTCGAGCCCATTTGGATGCCATTCCTTACCGGCTAGGTGGTGAAAGTGACTTTTTGACGAGTTTCGCTGGTTGCAACACGCACATTTTTGGATGTTAAAGCAATGAAAGTCCGCACCCAGCTCTCATCACACTCAGAATTGCGCGAACATCCTTGTACCGGTAGACCAGATTTTCAACCCTGTTTCACCCGGGCAATGTCCCAGGAGCCTTTGCAAATCGTTGTAACGGTTTCCGGGGTTGAATGCCCAAGCCGTATATGGAACTTTATGCAAATGCGCTGATCGATTTCCTCCTTCCCCCATTCCGAATGGCATGTCGACAAGGCGCACCAGCTCATTCAGTAGTGTGCCATTGGCGATGGAGCTGACGACAGCCATAGAGGACCGGCTCATGCATACACATTAGGACCCCGTCTTGCGGGCTCAAGCACGGCTCCGAACGAGGGAACAAGGCCAACCACTGGTATTGGTGGTAATAAATCCGAGGCCTACCATTAGAATGGACCTCTTCAAATTGCAGTTCCTTTTTTTTTTTTACTTTCTACACCTCGAAGCAGCACTCGATCAAGTTGCACTTCTCCTTGACAAGATTTTTGCTCCTTTCAGTTTGGTCTCTGGCGCAACTTTCAGCTTCCGGGTTCGGGATCATTGCTGTGGTCTAGTATGCGGCAAATACAAGGGAAGGGATGAAAAATTTAAATATAATAATGGTAAATACAAGGGGGTACTGCGCACAAAAAGACAAGGACAAGAAGATAACACAACAAGCGCAGACTCGCGCAGACTCGCGCTTGTTGTGTTATCTTCTTGTCCTTGTCTTTTTGTGCGCAGTACCCCCTTGTATTCACCATGATTGACCGACTAGCCCAACAACGTACGCTCTTAATAATGGTAAGGGATAGAAAAAAAGTGTTGCGGTAGGAATCAAAGTGCATATCCCGATTACTACTTTGTTTTATGTAATATCTTGAAATCATGCATGCGTAGAATGGTGACGCTGCCGAGCCAACTGCGGCAGTTGATTTCGCGGAGTGGATCCGTGTGCGTTTTGCGCCTAGGGAAATCTAGCGACTGACAGCGCCCTGCACTTACCCGATTGCTCCTCATTCTTACCTGTTGTCTCTAAAAATCTCGAGCAGCTAGAACCGATTGCCAACCCGTGTTTCGCAAATGGGGCTTCTAGTTCAGTGTGTCAGCCAGTGTTTATGACAGCACGCCTTCTCGACAGTCCGAGTTTGACCGGCAGTTTTGCGCGATTCCTTAATGTTTCAACAACGGACGCATAGCTCCCTAAAAGTGGGGACTATACTTGCAAAAAACAAACAAACACAAAAACAGTTTCTTCTTTGCCGTATCTGAAAGTCGAGCTTGAACTGTAATGCAAAGATTTCCGCTTCCGGCGGAGATAGCCTACTTTAAAGAAGGCACGATGTCCTGCCTAAATCTACAGAGAATGCTTGCTACTTTCGAATGAGCGTGAAAGCATGGATTTGTACTACGTAAAAGAAAATGGTGAGCGGGAAGTGCTACGCTACGGAGCGCTAGCGCTAGGCCAGCTGTGAACAGACAAGGGAACATACAACGGACGATTCTGCTCGAGGTTGGTACCCATCGGGTTAGTGCTTCCTAAAAAGAAAAGTATTCCTTAGAACTGTTCGAGCTCTAAACAGCCTGCTGTAACACGTGCATACTGTTTTCGCAGTACTGAGTCCTGCCAGGTAATACTGCTGCTCCTGCACTCTGAATATGCGGGGGATAATTTGTGTGATTTGATATTCTCAACTATGCTTCACCAAACGCACGCTTTTCCCCGATGAAAAAAAAGCAAGGAAAAGCATTCTCTGATGGGAGTTCGTGTTCACTGACAACTCAAACAGCGGGCACGAGAAGGATGAAGCCCTAAGTATCCTTGATACCTAGGGTTTCCGTAAAAAACTTCTACAAGGATTTCTCGAGAGCAATGGTAATACGCCGCTACTGCTACAATGCGGTGCTACTACCGAGGATTTCGCACTCAAACTTGAGACTAACATTGTTCATACAAGACGCTCACTGCTTTGTGTACGCTGCAAATGGCGCATCCGTCGTGCATTCAGTTTGCCTTGCGCTGAAATTTTCTGCCCAGTCGACATATAAAACCACGCTCCGGTTTTCCAGTAAGTTTTTTGGCGTCACTTAGCGCTAGAAGGGCGATCTTTTCTATTTTTACTAGCAAATCTATGAGGAAACGAACCGTCGGGCTTATCCTCACCTAGCCTTTCTCGCGAGCAATTCTGCGCTCATGTTCTGCCGTGTCGTTTAGGGTCACAAATTACATCTTCTTGAATGCATGTAGGAGTAAAAAAATACTTTTAAGTTCATAATAGATTGTTCACAGTGGAGCCCAGTACAAGGAGATCAAAGAGCTTGCGCAGATTGTGGGAAAAGAATAGCTTTCCCAGAGAATCCTAGAGCCTAAAAGCAACCTGGGGCCGTATTCTATAAGCTGCCCACTTTTCGTTGTCCATTTCGGGTCCATGCCGAAGGCCCACAGCAATACGGTGAGACTGCGAGTAATGTAGCTCTCGCTGTAAAAACTTAAGCGGCATTTTTTTGTCGGCTCGGCGTGTCTAAGCAGCGGCAGCGTACAGGTACAATTTCGCTCAGCCTAGATTTACTATAGCGTGCCGCAAGAGCCCGCAAGACCAGAATGGAAGTGACACAACGTAGCGGTAGACTACGAGGTTTTGCATTAGTGGCACGCAACGTCCCTGCATGCTAAAGCAATCCGCTTGCGTAAGCCCAGCTGAAGGAGTTCTATTACGAAAGAATACATTGCGTATTTCGCAAGAATTTCATTGACTGTTTCCATTCATCGTATGTGAAGGAATCACTGCGATCTAAAACTTTAGAAAAAGAGCACAAATTCACGTTCCAAACAGTCGAGAAGCACACTGCCCCCCTTTTTTTTCGCGCTTATATAGCGTTCGCTTAGATCTGGTTACAGAACCATTACTCACTTTCTACTGCAAAGACAACCAGATCGAACAATGCTGTGGTCAATATTTAATACCATAAGGGGTTGCAGGCGTAATAGTTGGCAGTGCAAGCATTTCTGTCATTCAGCCTTCTGTTTTGGTAACGCTAAACTACGACAGCCAGTCAGAAGGTAACCTTGAAATGGCGATTATAAATCGTCGCCATGTCGTACACGGGTCTACAATCGATTAGCATGACGCGAAAGATGACGTTAGCATATTAAGCACAGATAGCTGCCTAACCCCCTGCAAGTGTGTCCGAGAGAGGAGCGTTTTGCGGTTATTCTATTTTTGCACACAAAATGAGTGCGAAAAACAGTCTGAAATTCTCTACGAAAGAAGGAGCAGTATCGGGACGCCTGCGTGCCCTTTCAGAAAGTCTGGCTTGTTACAGTTCGCTACAATTCGTAGCATATTCCGACACACTGCGTGATACACAGCGGCTGCTCCGCATAGTCCGCTATCGTATGATCTCATAACGCAGAGCGTTCAAGCTCTGCACTCAAAGAGAAGGTCGGCACCCCCTACAAGCGTCATGAGAGGGACGCTAAGCACGCGGGCTGTAAACCACGCACGGCGGAGCTCGTCACGCTGAGTTACGCTTGTTCCTCCCGAAACCAGGCCATGCCTAGCGGACCTCATCTAGCCCGCCCCTGTCGCCAACACTGCCCGCAAAACGTGCGTTGCAAACCGAGCGGCATCATATCACCCACCTCCCGAAGGCACGCCTATACGCCTTGCCTCTGATGAAAAGAAATGGCGCAGTACGGTGAAAGCTACTGTCAGCCAAACTATTTTTTTTAAAGGTGAAAGCCTTTAATGGCTCATACTGTCGTCCATTAACAAAGCGTGTCACACGCGTTTAACTCGGGAACTAAAAGAGATAGAAGAAAACCAATGGTTGCTTCAGGTAGAGAAGGAAAAAATGAACCTAGAAGCCAAGTTGGATGACTGCAGATTAATTAGTTATTTAAATATATGCAGAAATGTTGAAATTGCGTCGAAATAGCGCGGACGTCTATATAGCCACGGGAATGGTGCGACGTCACATCCACCGGTAGCCGTCACGGCATAGTGAAAATTGTGACAGAATGGTCAGAAAAGCGACAGATTTGTGTCAAATTAGATAAAAAATGTGTAATTAAGCATAATTAACACTTAAGACCCCCCAAAAATTGGGTGTCGATATAGCCACAGGAAAGATGTGACGTCACATCCACTGGAAGTCGTCACGGCATAGTGTCCTCGGCTTTCGCCTCTCAACACTTAGTTGCCAAAGTGTCCTCGCAATTTTTTCAAAGCTGTTTTCGCTCGCAAGAACGGCTGGTGGTTGCCCAGTCGGGTCAGCTAGCAGTACGATAGCCAGTTAGGAGCTACTGTAACGAGTCAGGAGATATTTACTTGGGAATTTGGCAGGGAATTGGGGAAGCTAGATTGGACGATGCTGCACGTTTTTTTTTTCTTGAGAGGCGAACGGTAGAGGCGTCGACGGCTGCGTCAGCACGCGCCACCTGCACGTGTGGCGCGGTTAAGCAAGTGCGACGCGCTTGTACTGCCCTTACTTTCCTGTACACAACGGCAGCCTTTCCTCCTTGTAGGGACGTTAGCGAACGACCAGTCGCCGTGAGGGGGCCGGCCATCGCAAGTTCACCCTCTGGAGGCGACGCAAGTTTGATATATACGACGCCTCGCGCTGGAACCACCCCGAGCATATGCGTCGCATGTTGTAATTCGCCTTTTTTTGTTGTTTTTTTGTGCATACGGTCTTTCACAACCTGTCAGTGATCAGGCGTTCCACCGGCCTTAATTAGTGGACTGCGCTGCTTTTGAAGCTGGTGAGAACTTCAGCTACTGCTGCGTCCTGAATACCTGTCTCGCTTCCCCCTCCCTAGCCCCCTAGCCCTTCTTGCCTTTCTGTTGTCTTCCACCGGCTGTCATCCTGGCTGTCGGGAGTTTTGACGTCTTGCGGTTTAGTTTCAGGCCCCGGCTTGCACAAGAGTTGACTGAGTGATGGTTCTAGTCTTAATATGCGCAGCGCATACCCCTTTCCCCGCAGGTTCTTTGGTTGCGTCACTTGATGTAATACATCGTAGCCGCCTGCGCCGCCCCCTGGCGGTATAAGCTGGGAACTTGTGTCTTCGCAGGAATACAAATGAATCACTATGGATCTTGGAGACCCATTAAAAGCTGGTACTAGATGCACCCGTGAGAAGGTGAAAAAAAAGTGCGCATTTTAACGAGATAGCGTTAAGGCCTTCGTTCTGCACAAAATCCGTCGTCGTCGGCGTTCGGAAGGAAAAATCCGCGGCGGAGCAATCTAGGTGCGCCACCTAGGTCACGTGCCCTTGTGGCGTCATGTCTACCTGCCCACCGGGTTTTTCATTCACAACGCAATGTGTACCTAGAAAATAAATTTGATTTGGTTTGTGAAACTTATTTATGATGTCCTTGTCCTCAGTACAGAATATCTGCACAGGAGTTCCCCAGGGAAGCATATTGGGTCCGCTTTTATTTTTAATTTATCTAAATGATATTGTGCATTGTGAACCTGATAGTACATTTGTATCTTACGCCGATGATACTTCAGTGTTCATTTCTGGGAAATCAGAAGATGATATTGAAGAAAAAGCAGGTAGAACAATTAATGCATTAAATACATGGGCACAAGCAAATTTTCTGAAGATTAATCCTAAAAAGACTAAAATAGTGTTGTACTTGCCGAAAGGGAAGGTATTGTTTAGGCCACTCAATGTATGTTTAAACCATGATCCTGTGGAGATAGTGGATTCTGTCAAAATCCTTGGTGTCGTGTTTTCAAAACACTTGACTTGGAATGATCATGTGGATTATATCAGATCCAAAATATCTTCAACTGTCGGAGTTTTGTCGCGCCTGCGCACCATTCTTCCTGTCAAAATTAGGCTGTTGCTGTATAACTCCTTAATTCTATCTCTCTTACAATACTGCATTATCGTTTGGGGTACCACCGGTATCACGAACATGACCAAGTTACATCTTCTCCAAAAAAGAGCTGTGAGATGCATTGCTGGTGTTCCGTATTGTTTCCCTACGAGTGACCTCTTTTTAAAATATGAAATCCTGCCAGTCTTAGCTTTACACGAACACAGACTTTTAATGAGTTTCAAAAGTGCTTCGCGGAGCAATGAAAATTATGTTGGTAATTTGGCAGAACTTGCAAAAAACACCCATATTCCACAAACCAGAAATAAAGAAATGTGGCTAGTTCCTACACCTAGAGCATATTACTCACAACAATCTATCTCGTATACACTGCCAGTGCTATTAAATAACTTAAACAAAGAAATGTTTGACCCTTTCCAGCATTCAAATACCGTTATTAAGAAATTTTTTCTGAACAAGTTTGTGTCATGACGCTGCATGTATTTTTATGTTGGTACTTTTTGCTTTTTTTTCAAGGTGTGTTATTTTCTTTTGTGCTATAATGTATAGCGCAGAATTTATTGCCGCTTGTCTGTTGCAATGCCAGCGTGAAAAAAGGGGGCAGGACCTCTGTCAAGCTTTCGAGCTTTTAGTCCTGTCTCCTTCTCTAATATAGAGAAAATAAAAGGCTGATTGATTGATTGATTGATTGATGTAGAACATGTTGCCTTTAAAGAGAACAATGGCACGAAGTCAACACGACGCATTCTTTTATTTTGAAAGTTGCGGAAATCTGTGGCCTTAATTTGTGGTAGGCATTTGAACAATGAATATCCAGGGGCACACTGCTCACTTGGCATATATTTATCGTGTTTTTTAGTGCACTGTCGACAAAGGCTTTAGTTACCTGATGACACCGTGCGAAGCCTTCTCTGCAGTCGAACGAGATGGTTCAAATCGAGCCTGGTCTCTCAAAATATCGTTCGCTTAGTCAATAGGCCTTGCGCAATGTGTCTTGTAAACTCTAACTGCCCAAGTTTTGGCTCACTTCCGAGCTCGACATAGACCCTCCAAGCAATGACGCGCAGTGTTGCCAGAAGATTATTTAGCCATGACCGATATCTCTTCTTGCCGTGAATGCATGAGTGATGTTACCTAACTCAGCAGCTAAAAAGGCCAACGCCTCTCATAAGCTTTTTGCATTCTTGAACTACTTTCGGCTGTGGCAGAATGGTATAAAATGTGCGTTTTTTCCTAATAAAAAATAACTTGCGAGTCAGCGCTTGTCTCTGTCCTCTTCAGCACGCCTTGCATCTCTTTTTGCGCTGTACCTTCCAATATCAACGTTCAACCTCTTCAGCTCTTTCTGGCTGTTGCGGCTGGCTGTTGCTGCGGAGTGAACTGCGTCCTAGTTTGTGGTAAAGCGTACACACATATTGTTGTTCCGCTTATGAACGAGTATTTTGCCATCACACATGTAGTAAAAATGTCCTCTGTTTTGCTTGGAAAGTCCTTTTGAAACTTCTAATGAGCGCCTCTTCTGTCCGCTCTCTCCCATGGTTTCTGTGCCCCGGAATCCTCTTACTTTCAGCTGTTGCAGCAGCGAGTCAAACCCGAAATATTTATTGACAAAAATTGTGTGGTTTGTATGCTCTTCTACACATTTGAGTCATATTCTTCTGGTGAACTTTTCTACTGTAGATGTCAAACTGAAATATGTAACTTGATAAAGATGAGAGAATGCAGAGCTGGCACAAAACAGGATTAAATGGAGAGATGTGGGAGGGGCCTTCGCCCTGCAGTGGGTGCAGTGAGGCTGATGATGATGATGACTGAACTGGGCCAAAGAATGTTTCAAGGGGAAACGGGTGGTAAGTGTGAAATTGATTTAACACAGAAAAACACAACATTCCCTGTAATTATCCCGCTCAGGAAAACGGAAATATTTTCTGTATGTCCTGCTAAAAGCGGAGGGGGAGGGGGAAGAGGGGAAGAGGGGGAGGAAAGGCCTAGTGCTGTGCATCTGCAGCTGTCGCTCCTGAGGTCAGGAGTGAGCAGGAATTTGGGACAGTGATCTAGTTCTTTGTTTTGCCGCCAAGTGGCGCATAACAATAAACTATTGGCTGTATTTTTTCTGTAAAAACAAAAAAAAAAACATTGATAACGGAGGTTTGTTTCTAGAACCTCTTTATCTGTGCGCCGCCGTGGTGGCTCAGTGGCTATGGTGCTCGGCTGCTGACCCAAAAGACGCGGGTTCGATCCCGGCCGCGGCGGCTGGAATTTCTTTGGAGGAGAAATTCTAGAGGCCCGTGTACTGTGCGATGTCAGTGCACGTTAAAGAACCCCAGGTGGTCGAAATTTCCGGAGCCCTCCACTACGGCGTCTCTCATAGCCTTAGTCGCTTTGGGACGTTAACCCCATAAACCAACCAACCAATCTTTATCTGTGCGGTGTAGCGCCAGACCAGTAGGCTGTGGTGCGACTGTTTTTTTTTTTTTTTTTTTGCTTGGAGGAAGTACACTGACTCTCTTCAAGCCGTACTTAACAGTCTCATTCTGAGAACCAGTACATTTTCCCACCATCGTCCCATTAACATTCCGCCCGCACGCAGAAATTCCGGGCGGCGCACACAGGCATTATGAAAGGGCAGCCAATCGGAGGGTTGATCTTGCGCCGCCTATAACACTGCACCAAAATCCAACTGCTGTCTGAACAGAAACTTCGTTGAACGCGGAGATTCTGCGCGTCGAAGTTCATCATACAGTTCTTCCGTGGGCTAAATAGACGCAAGGGCACGTACATATCGCACTGTATCATTGAGCCATTCATTGCAGGAATAAATGTTTGCCTCTAAAGAGTGATCTCAATGTAATTTTTTAGATTAGTTTGAAGGATGTCCCAAACGAACACGGCATTACAACGCAACACAAAGCAATGATAAATAGTCCCTGGTCACTCGCATAAGCGGGAATTTACTGAACACGCTGCAAACGACCCCTGTGCACGGATCGACTGGTTGATAGGTAAAAAGGTCGATGCGTGCAGTTTAAAAAAGATTTTCCGGCGACTCAGTACATATCCGCTGGTCTCTTTTTGTAGAGTGTTGTCGAGAAAGCCGATGTAAGGTTGCCTGTAAATGTGTACTCGAAGTAAAAATTAAATGAGAACATTTGTAATCCGCCTTCTGAACAGCCTGTATGGTTACTCTAAGGAAAAGCGAACGGTCAGTGAAAGGAATGTGTCAGCGGCATATTTAATAAAACTACACAAAGGCCCCTCAGGACCCCACCCTGCGGGAGCAAACATAACAGAGAGATAGGCACTCAGCCGCCTGTAAAGGACAGCTACTAGGAAGGAATTGTTCGCCGTTTTGTAAATTATGAGCCGCGAAAGAAGCTGAAGAAACAAGTGCACAACACTAGCTCCATCCGACTGCTGACAGGGAAACAATGTGTCTCGATGCATAGCCTCCCCTTGCGAACAGCGCATAAAGGTCGAGAAAATTCTGTTTAGTGCCTGTTCCTTCTTTATCGCACAATAAAGCGCTCGTAATTCAAATTGTGAAAATAATTCGGGGCATTTTGTTCTGTTTGTTTCGCAAAACACAGCATTGAGTAATGGGCAGCCCACTCTCCATTCTATTTGAAAGTGTTACAAAAAAAAAAAAACGTTTTGAGGAGTAAATCCTTAAAAAATTGCGTTTTCATCCCAAAGGGCGCGAAATGTTTGTCGTTTCTGGAGACACCCATTGTTTAAAAGTAAATGGTTTGGATCAAACGTTAAACGAGGCATCAAGACACCGCTATCTTTCGAGTGCGTGGCAGATCACCTAGAACCTAAATGCTGTGGCAAACCCGAATCCGTTATCTATACTGTTAGTTGTACAAAAAAAAATTAAAAATTGGACTTCTCACATTGAACCGACATAGGCCGTAAGGCTAAGCGGTGCAAGGCGGCAGCTGCCCTTAATTCCTGGTACGTCCCTTCAGCCGTTTTATCCTTTTATTGCGCCTCTCAGTAAAGGTAAAAAAAAACAACATAAAAGAGAGAGGAAGCCCGGACGAGCAATGCTTTGCGAGGCTTAACGCCAATTCAAGATAAATGAAAAAAAGGTAAACGCTAAAAAAAAAAATTAAAGCGAAAATCGGAGCAATAAAATACAAAAACAAAACTAAAAAGAAGAGGAAACAAAAGGCACGTCAGAGAGGAAGTTCAGTCACATCTACCATTCACGTCACAAATCACCATGTGACCCTCTGTACGATATGAGGCATCCACATTACCTCGACCCGTTTAAAATTTGTTTTCAGCCTTTTTGCGATACACTGAGTACGGTGTCGTCAGAATGGAGCACGAGGCAGACACTGTTGCACTATGAGACTGTTTTTGTGCTCCGTCAAATCAGCGTCCAAGACAAATGGCTTTTCTAATGAGTAAGGGCTAGGTAAAGGATCACTAGACTGGTACTGAGAAAAACCATTGCACAGGACTAATGGCTTCAAATTAATTTAGATCACATGGGGTTCTTCAGCGGGTATGGACGGTTGCCCAGCACACACTGATTTTCGCATTAGACCTCCATCGAAATGCAGCCGCCACGGTCGGGATTCGAAACAGATACTATTTGTTGAGCAGCTTATAGCCGTTGTTATTCAGCCACCGAAGCGGATGTATCAGCGTTTTCTCTGTACGGTCGATGCAACAGAATTATGCACGAGCAGTTAAATTACAATCAGTACGAAAGTGCCTTTCCCTCTGCATACGGGGAGAGTTCCGTTCTTTAAGCAAGTAGTATTTTACGCTTGCAAAAGAACATATTGTGAGCACTGACTGCGGCTTCGTCTTTTTCACTTATTTGCATGTGACTTCAACATTGTCCCCTGTGTATACTCATCGTCATCGCTTGTGCTGTTCGCTCGGGGTTAGAATAAACCTGGTCGGCGAAGTCATGCCTTGCAACACCATCGCTTGCTGAAAGTTCTCTCCAGTGGCTGGCAGGTCCAGGGCCAACATGGCTGCTCGCCATCGCTCGTAGCTGGCGATCTGCGGTGATTCATGTACGCAGCCAGAAATGCAGGCGATGGGATGAAGAGCACTACACACTATATCTCGAAACCATGATGAGTGCAAAGCATTTGCGCCTTCTTTCCGAGACTGCGTTCAATGTAGTAGCCACACGCACAAGAGCCGTTGGTCTCGTCTCGGAACTTCTTACTCTGAGAAGAATGGTAGACAGCAGAAATCAGTGGTACTTCTCAAGAAAAAAAAAATCTAATAAAAAAATTGGACAGGATACTACAGGTCTGCCTTAAGGATATCACGCGATAGCGTAATGAGTTAATTCCTACATATGCAGAAGGTCATTCTCAACTTTACATTCATAGATCCCTAGCAGTCCTCATACCTCCCCTGGCTCAGTAGTGCAGCGGTTAAGCAATGCGGAACTGTCCTGCGACGGTAGGTGCTCCCAGAGGTGGGCCTTGTGTAGCCCAGGTCGCTCTTCCCGAGCGACAATTCACTAATTTAACTGCCACCTGCCACGGTGGGCAGGTTGTGATGACGCCGCAAGGTGACGCGACCTAGGCGGCCCACCTGCCTCCTGTAGGTTGCTCTCTGGGGACCACCTGCCAGAGTCATGGTCATGATTTTTTTGGTCACAACGCCGGCAACGCCGACATCGTATTTTCTGGGTAACGGGGCCTTTTACGCTGTCGCGCTAGAAAGCGAAAGAGCCAGATGGTTACATAATAGCTGTGGTCAAGTTATACCAAGATTATGTAGGCTCCGGTATGGATGACCCAAATTCAGTCATGGCAAGCATGCTTCTTCGTTGCATGACATTTCATTTGTACCACTTAATCCAGCCCGTCCTGCGCTTCCTGAACGTATCTCACTCGAGGCTTACTTGGAGAACAGAACCTAGGCCACCTGACTAAGCTAGGAACGTTGAAGGTCTGCCTGCGCTAGAGACAAATATAGTCGCTTGCCGGGGTTTAAGTTTGAATGTTCAAACGACGAGCAGCATATCCGCTCTTTTTCGCAAATCTGTCGGGCGGCTTGCCAATAGCCAGTTGATGAAAGGTCTGGACCCAATTAAATTGTCCTGGCCTCGTGTTTAAACCGAGTCCGTGATTCCTGGCCTCGTGCTTAAGCTGTTTCCGTGATTGCTCCGCTTCAAACGCGCATGATTGTCTTTGGGCTAAATACAGAAGCTGATTTCTTATTTGCAATCTAATGGCCCTCATGATCTTTCGAGTCATAGCATTTTCACGGGTTCACTGGAACCTTCGCAGTGACATCTGTTCTCTGAATACGACCGTCTGTGAGCTGTCACAGAGAGGTAGCCGAGGGAGAAGCTGGTTTTGGCACAATATTCATGACACCTACTTTGGCTAATAATAAAGCCCTGTGGCGTAATGAGTATGTACCTTCTGCCGCCTTACATCAACCAATTGCGCTCCCACGAAGTGTGAGAGTTGACCGCACTAGACGGCGATTGCTCATGAACCTGCTGAGTACCCGCATTACCTGGAAATTAAAAGCAAACAAGCTGTCATTTTTCCTCGCTGACAAAGTGGAGTTAAAGACACCGTGTTCTGTAAAGAAAAGTACATATTACCATAACGCTCTTTGGCCAAAGCGGCCCTTATGTCATTAAAGTTCACCATCATCAACATCGTTATCAACTTCTGCGTCTTCTTTCCTATTAGAACGCGCTGTTGAGGAATATACACCGGAAGCAGCTAACCTTGAAAATACGCACGGATGAAAAACAGGCGCACGCAGAAGAGAAGGTGTGAGAAGTATCAGACAGAGCGAGTATTATAAAAACACGAACTTCATGAAGTGACCACGGTTTGGGGTGGAGTGAGGCAACCAGGCCTGAGGTGCGGCGGGATGCCGGGAGACCAAAAAGAACAAGGTTTGGCTACCCTGTCATAATACTTGACCACCACCTCTCATATGAAGACATTAATTGACCCCCCCTTTCACTCCTCACCGGCTGCTGAGCATCTGACCAAGGCCTTGGTCAGAGATGTGACAGTTTGTCGGGATAATTAAGATCGCCGCAACTCGCAGAGGACACTCTTAATTTGAGAGATATGAGAGAGGCATCTGTCTTACAGTGGGATTAGTTAGGCTGATGATGATAATGTGTCATGAAATGTAGCAGACAAAATCTTTTCGAAGAGAAATGAACGGAATGAAAAAATTAACTTTAGTTAGATATTTCCTGCACTTTAGCGAGCGATGACGGGAATAATTAAAGAGACTCCCTCTAAAGATTCGTTTTGGGCTTGCTGATTAATGGCAGTTTTGAGGAATACCGTCACACGACTAGCAACAAGACGGCAACGTACTCTTGTTCGTGTTGGTCAAGCGTTGCCCTGTTGTCTTTCTGAAAGCTACCGTACGTGGCAGGTCCGACGAAAATTTGGTCTAAGGATGTCACCTATGAGTGAAATGCGATCCAGTCTAACTGCTGAAACTGTAGAGACCAGCCACCCTACTTTCAATGCCAATTCTTATTTGGCCGTATTATGTCCCAAGGAGCGTCCTCCCATTTCGCGACTGCCATATTTCTGTAATTTTGAAATCTGTCTGTTTCCTCGCTTTATTAGCTATTGCGGATTTCATTTAACTCTAAATGTACACAGAAGCGTCGGGGTCACTGAAAGTATTCTACCTTACAAGTATCTACAAGCCGTTTTGTAAGAAAGCAGCATACGAACTTTAGTAAACGTAACAGAATGACTAAGATCTAATACACAGCAAGTAAAACATAAACAACTTGTCACGAGTAAAATAGCTGTGAAGGAGGAGAAGGAACAAACTTTATTAGGCACGTTTGGTCGTCGTTAAGCCACTGTCGCCCCAGGTGGCCTCCATGAAGGGGTGACCTCGAGGATCCAATCTGCAATCTTCACTTGTATTTCTTTGTTTTCATTGCGCATATTCTTTTCCCAGCTGTCAGCGGAGGGATATTGCAGGAGCTTTCTGAGGGGAGGACTTCCCTCGCATCTCCAGAGGATATGGTCATCATCTTCCTTAAGATTTTTGCCACAAATTTGGGAAATAGGATTAACTTCACCTTTTGTAATTAAGGCCAGTCGATATGGGCTGTTAAGACTTTTTGTCTGGGCTCTGCTAAGAGCCGTGGCTGGTGCCCTGGTAAGCTCTGGTTTTGGGCGTAGGTAAAGTATGTTTTCCCTATACCTATATTTGTAACCTCGTTGTATGTAGTGGTTGTCTCCGCCGGCGGCTCATTTGTGCAGACGGCCCGGTTGGTTAGCCGTCGGGCATATTCGTCAGCCTTCTTGTTTCCTGTGCAGCCGGAGTGGGCCGGCACCCATACAAGGTTGATGGTGGATGGGGGTGTGTAATTTTTCAGTACGGATGCGGTGAGTTTACCCCCTCTGCCCCTCTGGTAGCCGGTGATCGCGTATTTTGAGTCACTAATGACCGTCTCCGTGCGGCGATCCCTAATGGCCAGTGCTGTAGCTGCCTCCTCTGCGCCTTTGATGAGTGGGGCAAGAATTGTCGACCCATTGATAGTTTTGAAATGAGGCCTAATCACACAGACCCTGTACCTGCCAGGGCCTTGCTTGGCCTTGTCCACATACACGGCACAGAGATCGTCCGCATAGTGTCCGTGGCCTGCACCTGGGCAATTCGTCTGTCATCAATTCGTCCCTCTAGCATGTTTTTGGCTATATGTTTGACCTTGAGCACCTGGCGAGTGCCTTCGGGAAGGGCTGTGAGTTTAGTTGCTGTGTCAGTGGGCCGAATGCCCAGTTCACCTAAGATGCATCGCCCTGCGTCAGTTCTCGATAGCCGTTCTCTCTGCGCGGTTTTACAGTGTGTGCCTCAATTAGCTCGCCGAGGTTATTATGCACCCCAAGTTCTAGTAGCTCGTGGTGACTGGCAAGACTGGGTATACCCAATGCCGCTCTGCAAAGACCACGAATGATGCTATCAACTGCCTCCTAATCCTTTTGTTGAATAAGAAAATACGGAAATGGGTATGGGATTTTGCTCAAGAGAAATCCCTATCAGCCTCCTTCATGCCGCCGTGTCTCATAGCGATTCTCTTCATCAGCCCGAGAATCTGTTTAAATGTCCTTTTCAGCTGCTAAATGGCCTCCGTATTTTGCGCATTATTTTGAACCAGCATGCCAAGGACCCTGATCGTCTTGACCTTCGGTATGCTGTTTCCGTTGAGAGTGAGGTTTATGGTGTCGGCCGGGGCGTCCACCCTTGTCTCTCTGTGTTTGTTCCGAATGATGAGTTGCTCGTATTTACTCAGTGAGTACGTTAGATCTTTACTTTGAGCATATTCCTGGACTGTGTCGACGGCCTCCTGCAAGACACTTTGTATGGGGCCGTCCCAGCCCTGATGCGTCAAGACGGTGATGTCATCCACATAGATAGAGTGCTGGATGCCATATATGTCATTTAATTTCGTGGGTATATCTTTCGTGGCCACATTAAACAGGAAAGGGGAGAGAACCGCCCCTTTCGGCGGGGTGCCTCCCGTTCCAAGTGTAAGTTTGCCGCTTTTTAAGCTGCCCACATGCAGAGTGGCTGTCCTGTCGCATATAAAGCTTTTGACACTGTCGTAGGTACCCCCTCTGACGTTCGTTCAGAGCTAAGCCCTTCAAAACGGCCGCGTTTGCTACATTGTCGAAGGCTTTGCTGACATCTAACCCAAGTATGGAAGTATGGTATGCATTGATATCACTGGGCCTGATGTGAGAATATCATTTTGATCTGCCGCATCATGTCTTGGGTAGACTGGTTTATTGGGGCTTAACGTCCTAAAGCGACTCTGGCTACGAGGGACGCCGTAGTGAAGGGCTCCGGAAATTTTGACCACCTGGGGTTTTTTAACGTGAACTGACATCGCACAGTACACGGGCCTATATAATTTCGCCTCCCTAGAAATTCGGCCTCCACAGCGAGGATCGAACCCGCGTCTTTCGGGTCAGCAGCCGAGCGCCGTAACCACTGACCCACCACGACAGGGTCCTAGGCAGGTAGGCCTAGTCTAAACCCTATGATTGTGTGTGGAAAGATGTCATTCTCCTCCGTGTAGGTGCTTAGTCTGCTTAGGATCACGTGCTCTAAGCACAACATGAGCGAGATGGGTCTAAGGTTGCTAATGTCCAGTTCTTTTTTGCCTGGCTCGGGAATGAAAATTACCCTCGCATGTTTCCACACGGCTGGTATTTCACCTTTATCCCATACCTCATTAAAGAATTTCGTGATGGCTGCGATCGAATGGTCATCTAAGTTTTGTATGGCCCCGTTGGTAATGCGTTGTCACCGGCTGCGGCGGTACTCTTGATGCTATTCAGGGCCGCCCTAACCTCTGCTTCTCTGATATCTCTATCCAGGGAGTCGTTTGGTATCCCTAGGTATATATGCATCCCTAAAGGTAGGTTCCCGGTGGTGCTGATATGTGTTTTTCTTAATACCCTTTGCAAGTCCTCGTCGTCACTCTGATAATGATGTACAACCCTGTGTAGGTTCTTGTGTGTCGCCGATCAGGCCGCCCCTCGGTCAGGGAGATGTCTCAGTAGATGCCAGGTGTTTTTTTTCACCTAATTTCCCGCTCAGCCTGTAACACCTCTGGTGGCAATGCTCTATGCTCAGTTGTTGCGCTTGGGTCTGGACAGGGTCTGCTAACCTCGGTATTTTTTGGACATCTACGCCACCGTCTTCATCCCATAAATCCGCTGAAGAGAGCTCACAAAGTGAGACGCTGCAGTGTAAGACGCCGTTAAGTGAATGGTCCAACAAAAAAGTGTGTGTGGCTGAACTCAGCTGAGCCAGGATATACAGAAAGCTCTGTTAAGCGTGGTTAGACACGGTTTAGTTTTGGTTCATCTTTGTTTTTGTAGGAGTTCAGCGAGAGCGAATTTTGACAGCGAGAGCAAATGACGTGATGCATCACGTGCCGCAAGTGCGAGAACGAGCATACAGAGCGGCGGCCGACTGTGCGGCGGACTTGGCTGCCAAGTGCAACAGCGAATCACGTGACATACCGCATGCCCCGTCTGGCGAGGAGGAGCTGTCGAGCAGCAGACAGCGCCGCGGCGGACGTGACTGCCAAGCGCGCAGCTATGGCGTCGATGAAGATGATCCCGGCACCAGCCACGCCCAGAGCGACGGACGTAACTGCAGAGTGCAAGGGCCAATCACGTGACACATATGCCACCACTGGCGAGGAGGGGCGGCTGAACAGCAATCAGCGCAGCAGTGAACGTGACTGACAAGAAGCAGCTATGGCGTCAATGAAGAAGATCGAGGCACCTGCCACGCACGATTTTGCACATGCGGCACGCCTCCCGTTAGAGGCCAAATCTGTGAGCCAGATAACCTTCAGGCTCAACATCTAACCAAAGCTCTAAAATGCAAGAGTGTGACACCTGCTCTATGTTTTGTACCCTTGCTTTATTTTTCCGACACTCATGTCCGCGGAATTTTGTCACGAAAGCCGATCCACCTTGGACCCAGAGGCAAACAACGGCCAGCAGTAGCTGCTTTCGATCCGAACTGGCAAGGCGTCTTTTTGCGTGTGAGGAGGCCGTGTCTGCATGCATTTCTTTGCTGCCTTTCGACGTCGCCCCGAGTTACGTGCTCAGATCGCAGCATTGTCCTCTGACGTGCGCACTCTCTGCAAGGCGGAAACCACAGTACTCTCTTGCCCCATGTCCCGAATCACTTTTCAATCACGAATGCAGCCTCGTGAAAAGGACCTGAAAGTCAGCACCACCGCAGCTAATGCGCAAACCCCGCCACCTTCCTTGCCAGCCAATACTTCGAAAGAAAATTGGTGGGCGGAGCTGCCAGCCACCTACGACGGGGGCGAGCTGCCGTTCGCCGTCATGGTACTGATCTCCCACTTGATATCCTGTGGCAAGTGGCTGATATCCATGCCCGCGTCTGTGACGACCAGCAGGCAGAGGGTCTTCAGTGTTGGTGTAAATTCAAGGACGTGCATGTCAGAGTGATTCATGAGCTTCACATCATCGGCATCGAACTCGTCGTTTTCCTGACGGACCGCCTGGTTGGGTGCTGGGCTGGTGCCTCCAAAGACAAACAGCCGGTCGCCGACGATGCAGCAACACTGGCGTCTCCTGGCACACGGGCCTTGCCTCCGAATCTCCACCTTGCTCCAGCACGAGTTTTCAGGGTCGTACTTGTACATGTCTTTGAAGTGGGTCAGCAGAAGCCCATTATAACCTCCGAAGATGTAAAGTTCTCCGTTGTGCATGAAGGCTGAATGGCTGCGGCGTCCCTCGGGAGGCACACCGTCGACGTGAGGATGAACCCAGCGGGCCGACGTTGTGTCCAAGAAGGCCATGCGGTTGAAGTACATCTCGTTCTGCGTGTGGTACGGCCCCTGGATGTCGCCCCTGCCACCCCACACATACATGCGGTGTCCAATGGCCCACGCCGAATGGAAGTCCCGCCACTGTGGTGGCTGACCCTTGGTGCGCACGTACTGCCACTCCATGGTCTCGAGGTCAATGAAGTACACGTCTTGCGTGAACCGGTCTACTAACTCGTCGTAGCCTCCAAAGATGTACATCCGCTGGCCCACGACACACGCCGAGTGGCCGTCACGCGGTCCAGGTACATGGCCAGATACGATCGGACGGGTCCACGTCATGGTGTCGGTGTTAAAGCGGTAAAGGACGTTGCACGCTCCATCTTCATCGTTGCGGCCGCCCCATAGGTAGGCACAGTCACCGTAAGCAGCGACCGTGTGGCCGTACCTCTGAAAGGGTACTTCGTCGGGATGCGACCGCGTCTTCACCGGTGCCCACCTGAGGGTTACTGTGCTGAAGACATGCACATCGATGGGCTTGCAGCTGTCGTATTCCTCGCCCGGGGCGTAGCCGCCAAAGGAGTAGACCTTGCCGTTGATGGCAACGGCCGCGTGGTTCACACGGCGCGGTGCGCCCTCCAGACGCAGTGTCCACATCCTGCCGTGGGAGCCTCCCGCTGTTCGGACAGCTACCGAGCCTTGTCTTCTTTCACTTCAACATTCGGGGCACGTGCTGATATTCCAAATTCTTCTCCTTCTTCCAAATTCTTCTTCTTCTTCTTCTTCACCTCATTATAATGGCACATACTTCTTCCAAATTAGCAGCGCTTCTTCCAAATTAGAAGCGCTGCTTCCTCTTTTACCGGCGTGGGCTTGATGGCGATGTCAAACGGTGCACTGCAGCTGGCTCCGCCAATGAAGAAAAATGTCTGAGGTAGTTGAACGTAAGCCAGAGTCGAGAGAGCTGCGGCAGAGACCTTTCACCACACAGGCATACACAAACAAGCCTGATCAATAACACCGTAGGAAACAACGGTGACTAACTGATGCAGAAAAGAAGTGTGGTGTCGGGCGGGCGTATTTTATTGCTTTTTGGGCCTCTGTTAACAAGTGTGGGTACACTGATGAGTCATGACTTTCTGACTCTGGACTCATCCTACGAGGAAAAAGCACTAAATCTGCAAGGAAATTGCGCTTGCCCTTGGCACGTAGTTAGCGGAGAAAAACTCTGTCGGAATAACAAATGTCCTGCATATATTCATTGTGGCCATGTGTTGTCCAAGTGCCAGGGGTCTGAAGCTACTTTTCTTCTAATGAAGCGAGTAGAAGGCACCTTGATGCTAGAAAGGAGGAGAGGTCGGCAGGAGGAACCGTGACCCTAGTCTTTGCTACCCGCCAGAGGAAAAGAACCAGCGTATTCAGCACGATATGCCCGATGGTACGATACGAAAGGCTCCGACAGCCTGAGCGTGCACTTATGCTACGCGAAGTGCCTACGCAGGCGCCGCGAGGACTGTGAAGTACCTCCAACCGCAGTGAGCTCTATCGAGAGGAGAAGCTGCCTGTGTCGGCATCTACAGACAGGCACCTTACCGTTGCCCCAAAACCGATATGCCCTCCACCCAACCAGTTCACCCTCAACGTGTAGCATGGGCAAGCTCACCGATCCTGTACCACATGGTTTGGAAATGCGCAAACGATCGCCAACCGCCTTTCAACACTACGAAAGGGCATCATGGGAACACTGGTCCTTTTTCCTTTTCCCGGCCACCAGCTTTTTTGCCTGTCCGCCATTGAGGGACGTCGGAGCCAGCGCTTGGTTTCTCTATTAAGAAGACCATCCTTAATGGCAAAGAGTACCATCGTCGATGACCTTTCCTTTGGTTCTGTATCTCTGTCACTGGCGGAAGCGCACCCATCTGTAGAAGCCAGAGGGCAGGGTCATTATCTTTTGACACGTTATGAGTTGCTAGGAAAAGCCCACATTTTTTTCTTTGTTGAAATATCATCTCAGTCTCCGAGGTGGTTTAGCCATGGGTCTGGCGCCGAACGCTGTAATGTAACGTAATCTTGTCCCATCAGAAATTACCGGCGCTTCATGACTATCTTCGATTCAAAAACGCGAGTGATAACAACTATCGCGTACCGCAATGTAGATTCGAAGCCCAGGAAGAAGCATGATGGGTGAGAGAGGGGAGCAGAACGGAGAAAAAGTAGGCGGAAGAGCGAATGTGCCGGAATCTCAGTTTCTAAAATGCCCTGTGTGTTCTTAGCTTTTTTGGGGCAATTCGCGCAACAGCAATAGCCTGGTTTGGAAATGCAAAGTTTCCAGGCCTCAGGCGGCAGTGCTTCGCTGCATACGGCAGCCCCACCTAGCCATCTTGGTTACATCATCACACTTTCTCAATATTGCCTAGAGGGAAGAGTTGCGCCATAGTTCATGCGAGGTTCTTAAAGCGCACTTCGTTTACCACGGGAATGCTGGGAAGATGAGGTTTTGTATTTGGCTTGGCTAGTGTTGGGCCAATAATATGGATTCTTCTTCTGTACCAGTAACTGCGGCGCGATGTTTTCCTTTACGCGGAGACGAACTCATTTTACTAGCGTGTTTTTCCCACAATGAATAAATTGAACGCAGGTGTCAGGCTGGTGTGCAAACTTTTACGGCATTTCTTTGAGGTTTGCCTCGAGAAGAGACTTATTGTTGCGGCTTTATCTGCGTGTCATGCCCAACAATAGCGAAGCAAATATGAAACCTCATCTTTATGGCGTGAACAATCGCAGCATAAGGTTTTCTACTATGTACAAAAAACTATGTGACAAACTCTGTACCACCAAAGCCGTCACGCTGGGCCCTAATATTGAAGAACCATAGGGTCGGTTTACAGCACGCGAGATAAGCCATGCAGGAGAAGGTTGTCGCCACGCAATATGGCGCCAACTGTGCGGGCTAACCCTAGCACATCGCATGCACGTAAAAAAGAAAATCATAAATAAATACCTGTACAATGAAAACAGCGTCACTGAACTTACCCTGACTGAACATAACGGTCTACTTTACTTTGCTCTGCTATGCGCGCACGCAAACACAAAGACGGAAGACGAGGGATCTAAGAATATCGGGTAATGCTTTTCTTCGGGGCGTGCTTTGAAGGTCGCGAAGGAGTGCATTGTGTTCGAGCGTAATGATCCTTCCCCCTCCCCCCTCTCGCATTCCCCAACACGCGACACCTTTCTAGGTAGATAACTTGCTGGGGAGCCCGAAATCGTGACGTGCCACGGGTCTATCGAGCAACGCATCGGGGAGCAAGCAGGCCGGATTACTCGCTGCGCGCAGCGGCACACCTGACGTCCTGTTTGCGTCCTTCGACCGTCGCTCGCATCTGTATAGCTCCCGTCTTTTACCCGCTCGTAAGCATGTATGCACAAAGGCTCAGTCGCAGGGGAGCACGACACGCAATTTACCCTCTTATTGCATTGTGATAAATTGTTCGAACCTTCCCGCCGATATTATCCTTCGCCCGTCTGCTAAGCATCCGCCCGCCCTTCCCTCTATCACCTGCATAGCTGAGCTTCATCCAGACATTATGATAACGTGGTAGTGATGTGCGCCTTCAACCCAATGATCTACGCTAGCAGCTATTTATACGCGATTGAAAACATGGGTGGTTCTAAAGACGAGGAAAGCGGCTGGAAGGAGCGACCGCTTTCCTTTCCCAGTCTTCGACCGCAAAGCCCGTTACCACGGCGGAGCTACTTTGTCTGGTATGGTATGGCACACCTACATTTTCTTTAAATAAAAAAGCACCTTTATCCAAGCATTCCCCACATTAGCTAGCTATAAGATATGCGGAGTAGAGGTGTGGACAAAATGAAATGGAACCCTCTGTGGTGTTCTAATTCAACTCGTGCTTAATTGCTCCACTTCCTTTATCCTAAGAGCTATGAAGCTATCCGGGAAATTGGATTATCTGTTGTGCGCATGCGCCATAGTATCGCTGTTATGCGGCTGCGCTTGACTGCAGGGAAATACCTTGGCTTAATTTCTGCAGGGAGCGGCACAAATGCGCTTCTCGCATATTCCTCTCCGCGCCCATAGTTGGATGAAGCAGCGTAAGACGAGTTACCGCTATACTAGAATCGCAGCGAACGCAGCTCGTTCAAGGCGCACTTCCACATCTCGAAGCCTGGAAACAAGCAAAGCCTTGAAAAACTCTCTATCGCAGGCCGTACAGTGAAGGCCACGAAAAAACAGCCGGCGTCGCCGAAATGATGTTGCGCACCTCCCGCTTAGTTTCAAGCACGCAGGCACCAGAGCGCATGCGTGCTCGTTGCATGCACAGTGCCCAGTAAGTGGCGTTGTGTGAGCTGTAACTCGAAACCGGATGGTGCTTTGCCGGTTGCCGGCATGTTTCCTTATTCTACTCGACCATTCTTCCGACGCGTTGCTTCACGTGGGCGGAAGAAACGCACATCACATCTCGAATTATCACCAACGCCATAAAGGAGATTGCGTTAATCGCGCTACGCTAATAAAGACACACTAAGCTGTGCGCGCCAAGTGCTTGAGCGTCTACCAGTTGCGGAAAAAATAAAAAAAAATATTGGGGCGACGAGAAAGCACTGACGGAATCCTTAATAACTTCACGCAGTGGGCATGCAGTAACCGGGGACTGTCGTAATACAATTTGTGCTGTTTCACGAAATGTGACGCAAATGGCTCAACGTGCGAGCATGAGCGAAAGCGTATATGCGTCGCTTAGGCTTTGTTCGCTGAGCGTCCCTCGTTCCTTCCTAGAGGAAGAGTGGAGCTTTGGCAGCCGAGCCGGGAGAATCCTCGGCGACTCTTGCATAACAATCTGGCTGAAGTGTATCACAGTAAAAACTTTGCAGCCTATTCTAAATTTCAGAAACGTTGTAAGCTGTAATAAAATTGAAGGCGAAATGGGGGCGGGGGGTTCTATATACATCAAGGTTTGAATATAAATAAAAATGATAAAGAAGTCCGTAACTGGCTGGCGTGCTTGTGTGAGTATTCTTCGCCGTCGTGTATAAACTGTGGGCTGCCACCCCTGACAGTCGCCAATCACTGCCAGATGCGAGAGGCTCTTCGAGAACTCAACTCAAGCAGCAGAGATAATCTGACCAATATTGGAAATGAATTGGCAGAGAGCGGTCATACAAGGGACCAGAGTGAAGCCATGAGTTTTCAATACTGGGCCAATTGCCTGCGCTGCATGGGAATCAACTACGTTTATGCCAGCTTCACCTTCAACGCTACATCACTGCATTAGAGATAGAGAATAGCTAGCGCGAATGCCTCTGAGACAGTCACAAAGCAAGCAGCGCATCCAACGTAATTTCCTATAGGAAGAAAGGAAAATTGAGTGCGCAAAGGAAAAAAAAAGAAGCCAACATGAAAATGAAATGTAAACATAGATAAAGAAAGAATAGATGAAAGAGATGGTAACCATGAGTAGATTAAGGGACGACGCAGGGAGTAAATGTATACTGAGCCCAAATTAGATGTGGTGTGCAAGGTAAGCTGTCTGATGACCGCGAGAGCACTCGCATAAGATGTTGCGAGGGAATTGGGTCAGGATGCTATCGCATTCTTCGAGTCTGCTCGGATGGCTGCGTCACTATTGGATGAAGATCGAAGTAATTGAATTCTGCAGTACGGACGGATTTGGCACTCTGGTGGCCCTCAGATACGCAGCAGTGATGTTCTGGTTTCGGGGCTCGTAGTTGGTGTCTTCTCGTAGTCTGTCGGGAGGCCATACTTCTTGTCTTCTTTTATGTCTAGGCGTTGGACGCAACTTCTTCACTACACTGCCAGTTTGTGCGCTTACTCCTATCCAAGTTTTCACTGTGCGTGACTCTGCAGGAAGCTGTCGCCGAAGTAAGCGCAGCCGCTAACATGCATTGATTAGTATCGTAAGTGAAATGAAGAGGACGAAATGATTATGTGCAGGCACGTAATGCAGATAAAATGCGACCAGTGGCCTTTTGGGCTACAGTGTGGATGCCTATCGGGAAGGGCAACCCACCCGAGGCCAGCAGAAGGTCACGTAGCAGAGGAGGATTAGAGAAGTTTATTCCTTTCGTGGGTGGCGCGAAACACTAGCGGTTTGGTTTGGTTTGATTTTTGGGGTTTAACGTCCCAAAGCAACTCAGGCTATGAGGGAAGCCGCAGTGAGGGCTCCGGAAATTTGATCACCTGGGGTTCTCCAACATGCACTGACATCGCACAGTACACGGGCCTCTAGAATTTCGCCTCCATCGAAATTCGGCCGCCGCGGCCGGGATCGAACCCACGTCTTTCGGGTCAGCAGCCGAGCGCCGAAACCACTGAGCCACCGCGGCGGGTGAAAGACTAGTGTTGATTGCAGATCAAGAGGGGGTTTTTAGACATTTCACCTTTGGCTATTCACCACCTTAAATGAAAATGCTCCGCATGTTTACAGTGTAACTTTTCGTCTGAGTACAGATTTGCCATTCATCCTGGTGCCGCTGAAGGTACACGTCGAGAAACTACAAAAAGTATTGTGCTCAGCAGCTCCGCAATGGCAGTATTCATCCCATTTCTTGAATGTAGTGGTACACGAAGGAATCGGTATTCACCGACTAGCCTTTATTTACAATACCAACGATATTACGAGACAGTACTTGGTAAGCATATTAATCTAGAGCGTGTGTAATGGGCAGAGATCAGTGACTTAAAAGAAAAAAAGCATCTGAACACGTGACTCGCACATTCAGCTCTAAAGCGAACACGGTGCAGTTCAAGCTATCGCTGCGGCTCATCTTTGAGTGTTTCGTGCTTTCGAACACTTCTAATAACGCACCGACTTGCAGAAGCCCCTGAGTCAGTGTTGACGCAAGTGAAGATGGAGGCTAGGAATTGAGCTTCCATGTTAACAATCGGATTGCTACGATATAGCGCTGCCCGCTGTGGGTAAAAGTGGTGTGGTAAGCTTTGGGATGAACGAAAATGTTGGCATGGAAATAATAAAACGAAAACACTGTGAAAAACAAGAACAACAAATAAAGAGGTCCCAGCCGAGGAGCACACTTTCCACTAAGCAGGCAGCGTTCAGAATTCAACTTTAAGTTCACACAGTTCTACATTTAGACTCCAAAGTAGCACGCTGCGTTGAGATATATCGATTTGTTTTGCAAGTGATTCTAAACTAGGCCGTACGAAGCATACCCTGGCACACCTAACGAACGGAAGAGCGCGGGTGCCGCACCTCTTGCTATCTCTGTTTTTTTTTCTCGTCCCTTTCACCTTTCGTTGAACTGATTCAAACCATTGTGGGATGCCTCGCAAACTTTCCTGTGCTATTGATAAGGATGTTTTTGGTTAATTTGATGCATCAAGGGCCCAGGCCGTAAACTTTTCAACGAAATAAACTGAAGCCTAAAAAAGAACCTCTTTCTTCGGCACTTTCGTTGTTGTTGCTGCTCTGGCCGCGGATCAATGCGCAGTAGGGGTGCATTGAGCAGTGGTGTAACTCCGGACAGCGCTACACACTTGCTGGCCTACCTTCACGTGTACAGATAGCAATTTTGGCTTGACGTAGAAAAGGCGTGTCCCACTCGATTGTGAATGCACAGTGGAGGCCGTCTCGTGCCTGGGTACATTGTCCGCCAAGTAGTAAAGCTGTCTTTCTCCTGCCGGGCAGCCCAGAAAAACTTTGCAGAGTTCTTCTGAAAAAAAAAAAAAAACAACAACAAAAAAACCGACACATTATTTTCACTTTCTGTTGGTGCTGCACAAGCATTGTAAGAGGGCCAATGGAATAAGTGCCTTGAGTACCCTTTTATTCATCACAGCGCAGCCCCAATCCATGTCTGACATTCTTGAACAAAAATTTTGAACATGGAAACATTGTCAGATACTGTAATGGAAATATTGAAGGTAATGGTCCGTTCTTCTGGTTTGGTCTATGGGGTTTAACGTCCCAAAGCGACTAAGGCTATGAGAGACGCCGTAGTGGAGGGCTCCGGAAATTTCGACCACCTGGGGTTCTTTAACGTGCACTGACATCACACAGTACAACACGGGCCTCTAGAATTTCTCCACCAAAGAAATTCAACCGCCGCGGCCGGGATCGAAACCGCGTCTTTCGGGTCAGCAGCCGAGCACCATAACCACTGAGCCACCGCGGCGGCGCGGTCCATTCTTCTGATGTGTAGCAAAACTTTTCTTTTAAAGTATTTCCATCATTCGCATCGAGCCGTTAGGGCTCCCATAGAAAACCGATGGGAAACGCTTTTGACGATAGCAAAAGCGTTACTAGCAAAAAAAAAAAAAAAAAATGCATGCCTGTCGACGGGAGATATGCGGGTGTATCTGTTGTTACATTGAAATCTTACAAGAAATAAAATTATCTCGTTCATAAATTCTTCCCCGTTGAAAAATGCTTTTGCCCACAACTGATGGCTATGAAGTGAACTCGCAAATTGTAATCTGTATCTAGGACCGATAATGAATCGCATCGTGCTGCTTCCGCACAAGAGACGCTGTTTAGCACGTTTTGCTGAGCTGTTTGAAAGAAGGGATGAATTAAATATAATAACCCAATAAAGATAGGCGAACAAGAAAGTGCGGTTTGACGAAGGCAAAAAAAAAATCCACCATTACAGCCACAAACCGCATGGTTTGAGGCTTCAGATCAGTTATTCATTGCCTTATAGCCTCTCCATCACATTTGAAAGTTAGGTTGTTGGACTTTTAGAGCGCAGCTCTTAGGCGCCCGTTCCGGCGTTCCGCGTCGTCGTCGCAACCGTTTGTACAAGTAGTAGAGCGAAGCGCCACCTGGAAGGGTGGCTAGCAGCGTAACGCCACCTACCGGCGGTTGCAGGTGGCGCGGGAAGAACTGAGCTCAAATCTCGAATTACCGACTATCGTAATTGTCTCGCACTTTTTTTTTGTCGTCCGCTAACTTTGAAATCAATCCCAACGTTATAAAAAACAGGCGTCGTTCAAAAATGCAATAATCACAGTAGTCAGTGTGTGTTCTGCTCACTTTGTCAATGCCGACTGTTTTTGACCGGACAGAAGCAGAATTTTCTGTAGAAAAAAAAGGAATAAGACTGCAGACTAAGACATTCAAGGTGACAAAAGCGAGCCCATCCCCATACGCCTAAGCCACGGGACATGATAACGTATACTGTCTTAGTCAAAAATTGAAAACCCGATGTTTTTGCTTCAGGGTGATGCTATGCGGGTCTTTCTGCATTGCCAGCGTTCCGAATCTTTGGAAGCAGACGGGAGCTCTCATCCTCCCTCCTCCGAGAGTTAGGACTTCCGAAACGCTACAAGAGCCACAGTGCACGGCGTAGAAGCAAGCATCTTAGGCCCCTTACTCTCCACGAAAGCTGTACCATTAATCGGCGCAGGACTAAACTACGCGAGCAGTCTAGGCAGACAGTCTGGAAGCCCAAGTTGCGTGAAGTCCTGAGATTACTTTGGGACGCTGTGCCCACTCCCCCCCTACCTCCCCCCCCCCTCCCCTCCTCGCCCTCTTTGCCTTTTACCTTCGCACCTTTTCTATTTGCGAGAGAAGCGGAAATGTTTTCCAACGCAGTTTCACTTTTCTTTTCCCGCGTCGCCATTTTTGTTCTCGTATTCATTGTTCTGCGGCTTCAACCTCTCTGTATTCCTTTCCAAACAGAGAATGGGGAACTGCGTGGGGGGTGCACAGCCCGCCGTGACAGCGGCATCTTTAATCATCGCCGCGGAGGCAGCAAATTTGCTGAATCGTGTGCGACGGATGCGCAAACTGTTCGCTCTGCTGAGTTTGTTTCACAGACGGCGCGCAAACTTTCGCATCGCTTCCTTTTCCGCCCGGAAAGAGTGCTCTGTGGGTGTAGCGTTTGCTGAATCTGCAGCTTCCAAATATGGAAATCGCTAGGTGTAGCACAGGCCCATTTTACGCGAACTCCTTTTGTACAAAAAGTTGGGTGCCACCACCTCGCTGCTTCACCCTACCCTTTCAGTACCCACCACACAATTCTCATGCCTTTTTGCGTGGAAAACAAAATCAGTTGTTGTCTTCGAAGAAGTAGAACACAAAACCATGCAGGCAGGTGTTTGTATTGTTTTTAATCATTTCAAGACTAGAATTTAGCAGCAGTCGAACAAGAATTGGGGACAGTTTCTGCTATCATAAAAGAATCTCTAATATCTTGTGCTCGTACCAGCATGGCTATAGGAGGTGGTTGCCTACGTTGCACAGCTTTTTGAAACTGTAGAAGACTTTACACAGGGAATCAAAAAACGAAGCCAGGTAGCAGCATCATGTTTATATTTGTTGAAAACCTCTGGATGTATTTTTCACTTGCAAGTCGTGGTAAAATTGTTTTATTTTAGTGTGGACAAAAATATAACGAGATAGATTATACTTTAATTTAATAACTGTAAGCAGTTTGTTGAAGTGAAGGGGAAGATCACGAGTGCTGCCTGGAACTTCATGCTGTCTAGAGTGCTCGCTTAAGGGGCCAGAATTGTCAGAATGGAAAACCAACTCGCCCACTCACTTCCATTATTTACTTATTAACAAAATGGACGCAACAACGCGCTAAGTTTCACTGGCTCTGCGCTAAAAGTGGGGATATTGTGGGAAGGGCTCCCTAGTACTGCGAAAAAATACTTTAGAGCTCAGTATACGGCCAGAAAATCTTAAAAAATAGTTTAGAAATTGCTGTATAGAATTAAAGTATTGTCTGGAAAGGAGACTAGCAGAACCGAAAAAAAGAAAGTAGCCAGACCAAAGAGGACCGTTAAATAACCTTAAAAAGCAGGGCAGCCATCTTGATGACGTGATGTATGAGGAGAGCGGTATTTTTAAATATTTAGTTGGTGGAAGTTAAAACAAGATGACTAAGAAACAATATTCTAATGCCGCCCGCGGTCCTGTACCATATGTTAATGTGTAGTGACTGTTCTTTCTTCTACCTTTAAATTGTGTCTTAGTAGCTAGAATCCAGTAACCTGCTTTATTACCTGCTAGCTAGTGCTTCTACTCACAATGGAGGCTATCTTTACACGTCCTGTTTGACTGTGACCGCATCGTGGAATGCGTAGAAGCTTCTGCCCACAATATAATGTCGTTCATTTCTTTTGCAGTGTTGTCCCGAAGAAACTTGGAGCAGGGATGACTGCGGGATATTTTTGCCGAAATCAATAAGTGGCAATCACCTAAACCTCACTGAGCAGCGTAAAAAAAAACTGTGCAGGGGTATGAGGGAATATACATTCTTCACTTCGTGAGAGCAGGTCGCAGAATGAGCAGACGAAAAATATGAAGTTTGGGAGGCCGAGGGCCAGTCGCTGCGCTAACATGACGGCATCCTCCAGCCACGCTGTCGGCAGTGAAGATGATTTCGAAAACCGAACCTGCACGCTGCTCAATAGTGCAAACGTCACAGACATTGTCGACGAAGGCCCCGAAGACATACTCGGTCCTCGATACCACAAGCGCGTCCGCATCGCCATCATCATTATCATGATCGTTACCTCAATCATCGGAAACTCCGTCGTCTGCTGGAAGCTCGTGGTCCAGCGGCGTCACCGGCGCTTGTCGAAGGCTAGGGTGCTGTTCCTGAACTTAGCCATTGCGGACCTTCTAGTGGCCTGCGTCACCATGACCTCTCAGGTGGTGTGGGAAGTGATGGGTCGGCTGTGGATCGCGGGTGACGCCTTCTGTCGCTTCTTCAAGTTCCTGCAGACTTTCGCGTTGGTCTCGTCCACATACATGCTGGTCACCATCGCGGTGGACAGACACATCGCCGTCGCCACACCACTGGCACCCAGTCCGGACCCGTGGAAGCTGGCAGCTGCCACGTGGTTAGCCTCGTGCTTGCCTTCGCTGCCCAACGTGTACGTGTTCCACAGCGTCGAGGTGGCACCTGGAAAGTGCTTCTGCGCGTCCATCTTCTACGATCGTGGTACCCCGCTCTACCACCGCCAGATATACATGGGTTTCGTGTTCTTCATGGTGTTCCTTGCGCCTTTGGTGTTGCTGGTGACCTTCTACACGGGCATCCTGTGGGCCATCTGGAAGCACAGCTCGAGCAGCGGAAAAGTGGGCCAGCAGACCACCTCTGCACTGCCCCGAGCGAAGGTGAGCTCCACTTCTAGACTACCACGTGGGTAAATTTGAGAGCGAACATTTTGTATACTGCAAACCCCATAGGTGCGCGTTTACACATTCACTCACGAGGGCTGTTACTGTGCTCATGCTTTTCCACGAAGGAGCATGCATGTGGAGGAGAGACGTCACTAGCAAATGTCACATCTTAAGCTAAAGTAATCACGCACTGTTCGTGCTTAATTTCTCATGCAAACGTTCTATTTCATAAATGACCTCGTTAGGATTTTTTTTTTACAATACATATAGTCGTGCAGGAGCCGCGTAAAAAAAATTGCGGGATGATCAGACTATTGGAAGCGACAGTTCAGCGAAAGCAGTTGGATTTACCCTCGATGTCTGTGCTGATACTGATGCTGTTGCTCTAAGCAATTACCCCACTGAATAAAAAAAAAGCATCAAAGTATTCATTGAGGGCTAATCCGGCTGCTTTGAGGCTTTTACTTTTATTGTTTTTAGATCTTCTTGCTCGTTGTTTCTGCTTCACTTGCTTAGTTTAAAATAATTAACGACTTACTAACTTCAAAGTAGCACTGAAGATGCAGTGTTACTTTTAAAGTAGCGCTGTATTCCCAATAACAACCAGCATTCATGCAGACGTACGGGTACAAAGCTCCCATTTAAATGTAGGCATGACGTGTGCATTGTGTTTTCTAAACAGTCCATACAACAACTTGAGGTTTGCGGACGTAGGAAAAGCAAGAGCTTCTGATAATTTTATTTCAGTTATTTACACAGCTGCATCGAAAAGTGTGTCTGCTTTAGTAGTATTTGAATGTTGGTACTGGATTTACGCAGAAGCATTAGGAAATACCTCGTATTTTTTAGAGGACGATAACGACAACTGCGCCAGAAACTCAAGCTACTTCATGCTGCCGAGCGAGCGAGGAAAACTTCATAATTTAGTAGGGAGGGCATCCCGTGCCATATCCATTGTGAGAGATGTTAAATATACACGCTGCTCCCACAGTGCGTTTTCAGACAGTCCCAGAGTGTGCGTGAAGTGCTTATTTTCTCAAGTTGCGGCATTTCTCGTTGCGCGTGATGGTTTCATCGCTTTCTGGGAGCGACAGTGCAGCTCCGACAAGACACATTAATTGACTAATACGATTGTTTCACTAACAAATGCAATTGAAGTCATCGCAGTATCAATTGAATATCAAAATGAAATACGAGTCGTTGCATGTGTACTGTGGGACGTCTTCGAAGGTGCTGCGTCGCGAACGGCTAGCGGTACGTCTCAGTTCAGACCAGAGGCAGCGATCAGTCCCAGCGGCAGCGATCAGCGCACACGCACGAGCATCGGCGCCGTTGTCTTCGTCCTCTTCTTCCTTAAGCCAGCCACCGAGGATTCGGGAGCCGAAGGCCTGTCTTTCAACTGCCCCCGGGCGAATAGGCGCCATCCTGGCGGCCTATGGTGATGTGATGACGGCGGGGTCGTAGTATGGTTTGAGGCGGTCGGTGTGGACAATTTCACGGCATCGGCGACGGTGATCAGTAGACGGTGTAAGGGGTTCGATGAGGTAATTGACGGGGGATGTCTGCATAAGAATGCGGTAGGGGCCCTGGTACTTGCTGAGAAGTTTGGAGGAAAGGCCGGGACTTGAGGAAGGAACCCAGAGCCAGACCAAAGAGTCAGGAAGATAAGTGGGAAGAAGGTCAGAGGAATCACGGGTGCTTTTCTGCTACTGCTGGGCGTGTGAAGTGAAAGACCGGGCAAGTTGGCGGCATTCTTCGGCATAAGTGGCGGCTTGAGAAAGAGTCGTAAATTAAAAAAGCATCAGGGCAGTAAGGAAGAACGGTGTCCATTGTGCAACAAGGCTCACGGCCGTAGAGGAGAAAGTATGGAGAAAATTCAGTGGTGGCTTGAGCAGCGGTGTTATAAGCATAGGTGACGAAAGGTAGAACGCTGTCCCAGTTGCAGTGATCAGAAGCTACATACATAGCCAGCATGTCGCCAAGTGTGCGGTTAAAACTCTTAACCAGACCATTTGTCTGCGGATAGTAGGCGGAGGTGGTGCGGTGAACGATGTTGCATTCCTGAAGGAGAGCTTCTACAACTTCAGATAGAAAGGCCGGACCTCTATCACTCAGCAACTCTTTGGGAGCACCATGGCGAAGAATGATGCGATCGAGGATGAAGGATGCAATGTCTTGGGCTGTACCAGATGGCAAAGGCGCAGTTTCGGCGTAGCGGGTAAGATGATCGATGGCGACGATGATCCAGCGGTTGCCGGCCGATGTGCTGGGGAGAGGGCCGTAGAAGTCAATGCCAACTCGCTCGAAGGGCTGCGCTGGGCAAGGCACCGGTTGCAAAGGAGCGACGGGTCGGCGAGGTGGGTTTTTTCGGCGCCGGCATGCGGTGCAGGACTGAACGAACTTCCGCACATAACGGTGCACATGTCTTTGTGATGTATTCCTTCCCAGAGGAGGTTAAGCGCCTTCTCGACAAAGCGAAGATGCCCGCAATAATGAGATGATCGCTAATGCAGTGAAAATTTAGATGTTCGCTTGTTCGATTTGTTAAAGTTTAACTGAAATCAATTTAATGATTTTTCATAGCTCTTAACACGTACAAACTGTGACCGGTATAGACTGCAGCGACATAAGAACCGATGTATATTTTTACTTTTCTTTTTCAGTCACGGCATAATCATTTTTGTTCTAAGAGCAGTAATTGTTTACGTGTTTATTTTATTGCAAGTTATTATCAGAAAGCGGCATTGTACGATAACGATAAGCAAAAGTGTTCGCAGCTTTCAGTTATCCTGCCAACTTGGCCGTTCTGTTGGCACTGAAAAGGAATAATTGGCATGAAAGTAAATTAATTCTAATCAGAAGATTACATAACACCTATAATTTTATTTAGCTCCATGAAGCATTATATATCGCCGATAGAAATTAAAATCTTATCAAAAACACCACGGTGTGTACAACTGCACCTTGCCTTTCTTCTGAGCCGCCGCGGTGGCTCAGTGGCTATGGTGCTCGGCTGCTGACCCAAAAGACGCGGGTTCGATCCCGGCCGCGGCGGCTGGAATTTCTTTGGAGGAGAAATTCTAGAGGCCCGTGTACTGTGCGATGTCAGTGCACGTTAAAGAACCCCAGGTGGTCGAAATTTCCGGAGCCCTCCACTACGGCGTCTCTCATAGCCTTAGTCGCTTTGGGACGTTAAACCCCATAAACCAAACCAAACCAAACCTTTCTTCTGAAAGACCCCGCGATAATGGGCAATTCTAAACTGTGTGCTTAGCGGTCGTGCTACTTTTCGATGGTTTTTGGCAACCTGGAGACTTGGTGTTCAACCGCCATTCGCGAGCTTTTAGACTACTTTCTCTGTCTCAGATGTTCCTTGTGCATTTTCTGCCAACTGCTCGGCCCTTTGCAAACTTTGAACTTACCCTTTTCTCTATATTTTTCTCCCTTCGGAGTAACCTTTCTTGCCTTCTCCTCCATTCATTCGCACGCGTCACCTGCAGCTTATGCTTCTGCCTCTCTCGTCGAACGCTTGCGTTTGCACCGGTCTCGCGCGCTTCTCATGCATGCACGGACGGAAATCTCTTGAAAATATTCTGTGCTAGTTTTCATAAAATACCATACGTAAAAGCGCGTAGCTATGACAGTGTTTCATGATGATTCTTTTTTCTGGTTCACTATTCAAACCCTTCGCTAATGGTCAAGACGCCTTAGATATCAGAGCTGGTGATGTAGACTGAGTGCCAGCTGTCAGCTGTGACGTCACATGCTGCAGCCACCAATAGGAAACGAACGAAATGATAAATTGCTAAAACATGGGTTCAAAATATGGCTGCCGCATCCTATAAAACTTCGATTATAAAATAAAGAACGACGAGCGATAAACAGTTAGCCTGAAGGCATACATTTATGGAACTCGGTGAGTAAGCAAGTGGTTGGAAGCACAGTAAATAGATAAGCTTAAATGCAATTCATCTTCAGCCGACTCCCTGGGCCACGTTCAGGTCTTTGTTGACTTCAATGTCTTTCCGATAAATTTTATTCAGCCTGATATACTCTGCCTTCCGTTCGGGAGCGACGCATATGTACCATCTTTGAGAAAACAACCAATCAAGAGTTTGTTTCTTAACCGTTTAGCGGAACATTTTAAAACCCCTTAAGCTCCCAATCTGCGCAAGGTAACTGGAACCCTCCTCATCCCGTTTCGAGACGTTTTGTCGAGGACCCCTACGGGCCCCACTAGGCGGCCGACAAGCAAACCCCGTTGCATAGTTACTTTTGGCATAGACGGTACTTAAGTATATTTCTTTTTTTTCTTCTTCTTGCGGGTCATCAGAAGGCGTTTGTCAATGTCACCCTTTGGCCATGACAGAAATTTTTTTTCTCTTTCCCTCACTGCGTAAAAGAGTGTAGCTCTACCTAATTTTGCGAATCGCTAGTTTTAAGGATCACTTCAATCTTTTCCACATGCTTTCACTTTAAAATTGAGTACGGAGTAGTCTGTGATCCCCTCCATTAAGGCACTACATTTAAATTTATTCCTTCCTTCTTACAAAAATTAATCCGGTTGGTTGTTTGCACATGATGCGCGGCTCGTTCTGCCTCACGTGCACTGGGAAATCGAGAGAGCTGTTTGGAGAAAATGTTCTGCGCGCAGCTTTTACTAAGCATTATACACCGCCTCAAGGGGCTTTCCCCGCACACTGCGTCGCTGCCGCACGAGCTAGGAGTTGCTCTGGGAACCCAAACAAGGAAGTCTAGGCACCATGACGATATTGTTTTATCGCTTCAGTTACTCTAAACGGCGTAAGATGCTGCATGCTTTAATCATGGTGCTTTTAGAGCGAAGCTCTTAGGCGCCCGTTTCTGCGTTTCGCGGCGTCACCGTCGCCGTTGTCCGTTGTAACCAGCAGTGGACACCCCTCAAGCTGAGAAAGCAATGGAGCGGGAGCTTGGAATGGAGAAAGTAAAAGCGCAACCTCCTCCCCTCCTTAGGAACCGGCGCGCCAGTGGGGGGCGCATCTGTGCATAGCATCTGTGCATAGCATCTGCGCATCTGTGCATAGGGGGGTCTTTAATGTAGATATAAAGACAAGCGGGAATTTCTTACCTCTTATGCCGGAGATTATCCCGTTCCTCTCGCTCGTAACTGCTCCCACAGCTGTGACAACCTCGCCAAATACTTGCGCAGACCTTGTCTTTGAGAACCAGGCACTGGTGCAGCAAGTCGAGCATATATCCCTCAGAAGTTTTGTATGGGCTAGTCGGTGGTTCATATTAAGGAAGGTAATAGGTAATAATATTTAAAGCTCTGCCGTTTTCAATAAAATTTCAGCCGTTAGTTCAGCGCCAGTCCTGTTGGTTGTGTCTCTCTTGTGTCCCCGTTTTTTTTTGCGCTGCTATTACCTTCCTTAACATATATCCATCCATTTCTCTGTCCACAAAGCTTCCTTCATGAGAATCAAGAACTGTTAGTGGAGTGTTTCTCGAAGAAGGAATATGTGTGAAAAATAACAAGTTGTCTATAATTGTAGATACATGTCTTGCTCAATTCTTTGCCTCAATCTATCGAAAAGCTTACACAGCTGATGAGCCGCGCTCAAATTTCGCATTAGAAAGTAACGTAATCGTCGGCAATTTTTTTTTGTTCTGAGGAGAGTAAGAATCATGCAAAGAAAGGAGGTGGATGTATTCTATTCACAAATACAACGGACTGGTTAAAAACTGCTTTGGTGTCAGCCACGGTTCGGCTGTGTTAGTCTCACAGCGGAGCGGTTGATAAGCAAATGGAGGCTGTAAACATCGCATGTAACGAAAAATACTCCTGTAGCTGGATTTAATTCCAGCGAACACATGGAGTGTTTTCATGGTGGACACTCTCGCTTCTACTGATTCCGAATGAACGCGCACCACTGTTTGCGAGTCCTAACCTGCTGTACGTTGGTCCTGGTTCCGGCACGCTTTAATCAATTACGTTCATTGGCCAAGCTGAGCAAATGCTGGTTTCCCTTCTTTCAAGCGCCATCCAGATAAGCAGTTTTATTGCGAAAGCAATACTACTCGCACTTTCAAGCCTTCGCGTGACCCGGCCGCAGTTACGTTTGACCTTTAGCGGAGTGAGTATGGGCGACCAACTCGCTCCTTCAGATAGCCCGGTTGCAGTTGCGCCGCGCCGCGCACCTGTGGTGCTACTGCCGCTGTGACGTCACACCAGCTGTAGATTATGGGCGACCAACTCGCTCCTTCAGAGAGCCTGGCTGCAGTTACGGTGCGTGTTTGCCGAGCTACGCACCTGTGGCGCTACTGCCGCTGTGACGTCATACCAGCTGTAGAATGTTTTCTTTGTCTCAGTCGAAACAACATCAAAAACAAATATAAAAAAAATACCGAAGACGCTTTGAGTCGTCGCGCAGCGGCGGCCGGCAGCCACGCCTGACCTGTGGACGCGGCGCACTGCGTTCCTTCAGTTGTAGGCGCTGCGCTATTGCTTTCGCAACCTACCAGGCTTAACCAAAGCTAAGCCCCTCCCCAATTTTACTTTTTGTACACAGCTTTCCCACATATCTTCATTTTCCCGCATTCTTAGGGTTACATCTCTTGAAAAGTTGTTTTTGATATTGCGTTCTCACCAGGGTTACTACATATAGTTCGACAAAAAATTTGAGGAAACCTGCTTCGCAATCAGAAGACGCTAACATGACTCGCAAACTTCTAATCCTATCTTCGAAATAATCCCCGCCATACGTGCCCACCAACTTCTAAAAACGAGTTGCACAAGTTCTTGAGACTTTCGAAATCGTGTTTATGATTCTGTAGTGCTGTCCAGCCTTACTGCACTGAGCCTCGCGCATTTGTGCAGGAGAGATGTGCGGCTCCAACAGATTACTTGGATAAACTTTGAAGCCCGTTTTCAAGATGTGCAACCAGCGCCTGTTTCTAAATCCTTGACTGCAGTTTACGATATAGCGTCCTGTATTTCAGTGCCTTTATCTCTGTGTCGAGTACAGGCCGGCACAACTTGCTGTTGCTGCAACTCAGTTAGTTCTACACTGTGCAGAACAATAAAAACAAAACAGGATTCCCTTCGCGCCTACTTATTCAAGACACGTCGAGCACCTCCAACTGGGTAAGAAGTAGGATAACTGCGGTGGAAATAGAGTAGCAATTTGATGACGCATTTGCGCAGACCGTGAATGTCTTCATCAGGGAGAGAACTACGAAGATTACTAACATTCCCTTCCTTCCTGAATATAAAGCAGCCCGTGTCTCTCCTCAGAGGTATTTCATACTCGGCGCACACGCATACGGCTTACACATACGTCAAGCGCAGGGGCGATGCTGGCAAAGAAACAGCAGAAACCAACAGTTTGTGCCCCGAGAGCTGAGGACGTCCTCATCGAGCGCCTAGAATCAATGCTTCTGCCCCGGTAAACTTCACGCACGATCGAAGATAGCGCAGGATTCTCCGAATGCTAGTCCCGTTTGGGAACCGCTGGTTCTCCTTCCTTGTTAGCTGTGCTGATTGGCTAGTACTCAATAAAAAAAAACGAGATCGATAGATGCAACGAATGATAGAAGAATGGAACGGCTCGTGTCGAAAGATAAGACGATTCTGAGTTAAGGAGAAAGTGTTTTCTCTGTTATTTTTCAGGGAAAGTTGTACATGGGAGTTTGTCCAGCCTTAAACGAATAGTGAGAATGCATGGCATTCAGTTTGCCTGGAATGCAGATGTAAAGAGTGGTACCAAGGGATTGAGAATGACTTTTTGATCATGTCATTCAAGTCGGGGTTTGCATAGAGCCTTGGTTGTGGAGATGACGTGTTCGCTTCCATGGGTTATAGGGGCGGTGGTGTTACGTGCGAAGTGGCCACCACCGGTTCTTTTTGGTCCGGGTGGAGGACGAGGAAAATATTTGTGAAAGTTTAATATCTTGCAGCTTGGAGGGCTGCGCTCTTGCAAAGAAATCTCGTGTTATACCAGCTTCTGTGGAACGAATTCTGATCGTCAAGGATGTAGCGAGGCGTTCATTTTGCTCCGCGCCGGCAATCTTCGGCTCGCTACAACCATGACTTAATCGTGTAGAGCTGTCCAGCTCATAGAGAAAGTACATAGCCACGGTTTGGAGCTGCCAAGCATACAAAGCTTTCTCATGGTGCAATGCAAAATGCTGATTACCTAACTGTTGTTTACGCTAGTGCAGATAGTCGCGACAAACATCGCACGTCTTATTCTTGTACCCTGTTCACGCTTTCTGTTCCAATTCATTCGCCTGTGCGGACTCTCTCACTGATATCTGGTGGAATTATGGGACTTACTGATGGTGTAATATTGTGTGGGGCTGATCCTTATTTTCAGCATTTCACAGGGTTGACAGACTTCCTGACAAAACTCTGTGAAGAATGCTTGACGAGGTAAGAGAGCCGGCGACAGGCAACAGTGGCAGCAATACTGAAGTTTCTAGCAACCATCTGCCGCTAATCGAAGAATGGGGTCGTTTTTATCGGATCTTTACAAAAATAAGAAATTAGGCAAAGGTAGCGAATACAAGAGTGCAATATACAAAAAGTACTGTTTCTATAGACACAATAATACAGCAAAATACATGATTGAACACATGAATCACACAAAACTCACATTTTCAGGTTCAATACAAACGGTACCATTGGTTGCGAAAACAAAATTGGTCACTATGGAAACATTGAGCGAAAATCTTTAGGCCTACACGCTGTTGTAACGTGACTGAAATGGAAACGGTTTAGCGTATTTAGTAGAATTGGCACTGTACAGGTTTTAATGACTACAAGCGGAAACTAATTTCTTCGGTTTGGAATCGCACTTCTCAGAGGCACATGTGTTACTAATATTGCAACGTATACTGTTGCACATGATAGGTTTAGAGAGAATTGTCGGTATTTTTCATTAGCTAAGTGCGAATGGTAAAGAATATGATAAATATTAAGAGACTTGATATTGATAACCTGACGATAAATAAATAGATATCTTGAAGGATATAAGTATGGTGCATTGCTTATGCAACGAAGGGCGTTTTTTTGGGGGGGACACACAAGTGTACTCATGTTTTTTTTTATGTTGTCGTCCACCACAACAGTGTGCGGCTGTTAACGTGCGAGCAATATAAGGAGTGATAAACTTGCAGCCTAATAAGGACCAGACAGCGATGCGCGATTTGAAGACGGGCGTATACAGCACAGGACAGTTTTTTGTCTTGTTGTTCAACGTGACTATCCCATGTGATCTGACTTGATAATATGACACTTGGCATTTTATGCTCTTTCACCATGCTTATTCGGTGAGGTTGTAATTTTAACTCGTGACCAGGAAGCACACGTTTGTTCAAAGGTGAAAATAAGATCCTTTATTTTTTTTTACTGTTTACTTGGGACCATTACAATAGATTTGACAGCAAGAAATTACCCGTTTTAAAGAAACCGACTTCATTAGTTGGGCTCGAGAACAAACTAGAATCATATGCATACAATACTAGTATGGAATTAACATCCCAGCACGTAAGAGAATTTGCATAGACATTAAAAAGGAACATCCAGGAATGCTGCCCCTGTGAGACACCGAATGAAATCTTTTGGAAGGTGGAACGGTCACTGTTGTCAACTGATCGGGACTAACCGGTTAGGTCCGAGTGCAGAAAAGTATATGCTAGCCAACGGACACCATAACGATCAACTTTATTAAGAACAGTTGCGTGACCTACTGAATGAAAAGGCTTTACTGAAGTATGCAAAAGTTCCCAGTGTTCCTAGGGATTAGCATCAGTGCATTGAGTTATGATTTCTTTTTGCAACAGAAGGGCTGATTCAGTACACTTATCATTTCGAAAACCATCCTGACATTCTGATAAAATGTTTGCAATCCCAATCTTCTTAGAAAAATTGGAATCACAGATATGGGTTGGTAGTTGCTTTTGTCGTTCCTGTTTCCACCTTTAAATATAACCGAAACTTTTCCATGTTTCATGCAATGTGAAAAACTACCAGGTGCAAAGAAGAAGTTGGAAATGTGTACTAAATATTGACCTATAAGACCAAGGTCATGCTTTGTAGGTGTAATTTGAATACTGGTCCAAGTTCGGGCCTTTAAATGCGGCCCGTGCAAAGCTGTAGTAAAAGCCTCCTAACACAAGGCAATAAAAAAGCGTTTTATTTTTAATTATCACATTAGTTTAAGATGAAGCTACACATCCACTAAGGGTACGAAGCAATTAGCTGCAAGAAGCGATGAATGCGACAGTAAAATTTTCTGTGCGCCTTTTAGATTCATGAAGGGAAAGCTGGTGGCTGTCTGAATATGATGGGGCTGTTATTGCTAGTTAGCAAGTAACATGAGAAGGAAGAGGCACAATCTGTATGCCATAAATGTGACTCACCTTCTATTTCATGAGTATAGAATCAACAAACATAATTGTTCTCTTTCTTCTAAATGTACAGCCAGCCACTTAATCTCTTCGCATTCGATACTGTTCCCGCAGGTGAAGACGTTGAAGCTGACGGCCGTGGTTTTCGGTGCCTTCCTGGTGACAAACGTGCCATACATGGTCCAGGAGGTCATCTTGGCCCTAGGGCAGCCTGGCATTCTGGACGCCAACGTGGTGGCCCTGTTCGGCGTTATTTCGGCCTCGAACAGTGCCATCAACCCTTACATCTTCCTCTACTTCGAGAAGAGCCAGCGGCGGGGCTCCCGCAGCTTCGTGCGGTCCCTCCTGAAGGGGTTGCCCTGCTTGAGCCGATGGCTAGCAGGCAGGGACAATGCCGGCCGCCAGATGGCGAGCCTCACTGTGACCTACTCGAGTAGGCAGTCGCGGACAATTACGACGGTGAACTGTGACTCCGCCTCGTGTTCGGAGAGGACAAAGTCGCTATAACTGTTTTGTGCACGTGACGTGTTTGGGAAGAAGTGGTCGCCAGAAAACATGCGTCCAAGTTGTTGAACAAATGACTGTCGTTCTCTGCTGAGCCTGTGTGGATGTAGCGACGAGCGGCAGTTTCCTTTGTTGTGTTATTTAAGATTGCCGACGTGCGGCTTTGTGCGCGTGATAATCAGGATTTATAAAGAAAAGGTACTTAGAGCCAGAACCTTTAAATCGGAATGTAGTTCAGACCATTCCGTCGCAGGCGGTTGTGATGTCATTACACTAAGCATCAATGCCCAAGTTCCTGCTCCTGCTTATTCAAAACATATTTCACGCTTCCCTAGCGCATGCAGTGAAAAGTATAACCCGGCATCTGAATAGGATAGCTTGCGCATATACGTTGCTATTATTTGTTCTCATTTCCTTGACCTAAAGTATGTTATTACTTATCAATGTTCTTTGGCTATGGCTCCGGTAAGTTCCTCACCATTGTTGATTCTGCGAAATGGCTCACTCCATACCTTTCTCGCGACATTTATGATGACTCCTAGATTTCATGAGCGTAACATTTACCTGTGGCGATCTTTAGGAAAGGGTCGTAACACGGACACTTACTTATTGAAAAAGAATAAACAACAGGACACATAAGGAAGCTGTGATTTCATATCCTGCACTGTTCGCCGCAATTCGGAATTCCTGTACCTGAATCTTACGACGATACATCGCTGGCGCAACATATTAAAAGTTTTAATTCAATGCAGTTCATTGCAGTCACATCCCTTTACTGCGTTTTGCTTGGAGCCAGTGGTCGCTTTTGCGCAGAAACAAACACAAGCGCGTAGTTTCCACCTCCTGCCCTCTGGAAGCCACTCACAATAAGGATATTGAATGCAGACAGAGATGAAATGGAATATCTACACACACTGGAAATCAAAACTCATTTTTAGGTGGTGAATATAGTTTGCCGGCTACGTAGATAGCAGCTATTACTTCGGTTTGGAGGTTCATGGTGTGATGGTAAAGCGTACGAATATTTTGAATACCATGTAGCGTTTAATGTTGTATAAAAAGGTGTTTTCAGTGTATATGACATCTGAGAAAACGCTGTATTTTTATCGCCTTGTATATACGTGTAACTGTCACCTTGTATATGTTCCCACCTCGAGACTTTTAAACACTTTCTAAGTTTCCAGGCGCAACACATCTTTGTAGTTCCCTCGAATTGCTTGCTGTACCTCCTTGCCGTATGCCGCCTAGAGGTGGCTCGGAAAACCGGAATAGTCTACTTCGAGCCCGTTAGGATAGATATTTTTAGACGGCTTTGTAAATTTCTGTATTCATGTACCTGATCAATATCTTCGTGTGGGCTAGTCTGTTAAGCATCATTGTAAGAGACAGCTCAAAGGAAACCAGGACGAAAGGAAAGACACATATACCACAGGACAAGCGCTGATTCAGTTGGTAGTTTAGCGCTCGTCCTGTGGTATATGTGTCTTTCCTTTCGTCCTGGTTTTTTTTTTTGCGCTGCCTCTTACAATCATGTACCTGACACTGCGACAATGCATTTCTGGTGCCTCTCAGTGAGAAGAGACAGATAAGTGTCACAAAAGGAAAAAAAAATTCGTTTTGGCTTTGTTTCGTAGCGATGTTGGTGCGGGTCGGCCCTTTCCCCGCCTCTTGTCGAAAATAAATCATGCGTTCCGAGAGCAAAATGCAATATTTCTTTCTCGGCAGGTTCACAAGCTTCAGCGCTTGTGAACTTTTGTGATCTGTCTTCGTAAGTTTATTTAGAATGCCACGCGATATCATGCATGATGTGATCGCTTGCGCGTATCAGCTAATCACATTTTTTTGGGTAATTTCGCATCATGATTATGGTGAGAAGAGGGTTGGACAGTATAAAGAAAGTCAATAAAGGAACGGCCATTGCAAAGCGTGTGCTGAAACGGTTGTGCATTAGCTATTTACACGCATAGGAATGCCAAACAGTCATTACTTTTCAGAGAATAATGAAAGTGACTTCTCAGTCACCACTGTATGCATTTAAAAACGTTATTATACGGTTAGAAAACAATGCGGTACCAAACTGGAATCCACCAGGAACGCAAATTTAAGCCAGAGTACAATATTTCGCATTTTAGCATTCACCTCGTGTGAACAACAATCATGGAGACATGTTTCTGTGTATAACTATTTGCGAAGAACGCGTATATGAAAAGGGTAGCCCTTTCTGCCCCACTGCTGATTCGAGTGATAATGTATGAGAGGTTCGTGTACTTATTCCTAGAGATTTAGATTAAGAGTCAGTCAAATTTGTTTTGACAGTCTGATGACCACAGCAAGAATGCTTCATGAACGCTATTTGAACTAGGCTGGTTGGCTTTCTTTTGTTTTAGAAACGACTACAATGTTCTATTAATTAGTTAGTCTTGGAAACTCTAACTAGCTCCACGGTCAAAGGCTAAAAAAAGGAACAAGGCCTAGGAAAAGCTCACAAGGAAGCCCGCTTTTCTCATCACCGGATGATATTGTTTTGGACCGGGTCCTGAAATTGTTCGAGCGCCTTGTTTCGCGAATGTTAATGCATCCTTACGTCCGTAACACTACAAGTGTGCTTCGTCCAGGACAATCAACACCACATGCACTAACATAAAAACGGTGTTCGCTTACCCCAATGGCACGGTGCGAAGCCAGCGCTTGCTTGACTGCGGGATGATTGAAAAAATGAGGACATGATGCATGAGGAATTTCGTTACTGTTGTTGGTATGACGATAATAGGTTGATTCTTAACTAATAGCCCAAGAACATGTATTGATGCGCTTCAACACAATGTTTGTTGTTTTTGTGCGGTTCGTTGTATCCCAGCTAATTATGTCTTCTTTGTGGTGAGGGAAATGGCTGAATATGTACCCTTACTGAATAGGTGAAATTATATATTTCCAGAGAGTTGATGAGAAGAGCTGTCATCTTGGAAGAACTTTCAACCATGACAACGCATAATGAACCCCAAAGCATGAACCATTAGCCAACATTACGGACTCTACTTTTGACAAACACTGCAAATTTAGTGCGCAGCGGAAAACAAGACAGGTTAATCTAGCTATTCCTGAGCTGTCTATTACCGGGATTCCCCCTTAGCCGACGAGGCAGAGGAACACGTTACACATCCCATAATCAGCTTCGCCGAACCCCTACAGGCCTACACACAGGCCAGACAGACATACCCCCACCTCACAAAACTCTAGACAAGGCAGAAGAACACACCCTTCGCCGACTACAGACACTCTCGTAACTCCACTTACACTCCACCAATGGTACCCCTCACTCTACAAACCAGAGTACCCACTGTGGAGAAATAGCGACAGCTTTTCACATCGGGGGGGGGGGGGGGGGGGGGCGGGGGGGCATGCCAATTCAATCCCGCCATAGACAGACTTCCGAATTCCAGCATGGAGCAGTGGGAGGCCATTCTGTACAGCGAGGACCCCGATCAGCAACGAGGACTGGTTCGCAGGGCCCACGCTGCGGCGCAGGCCATTGGGCTCCCGGGCTCCGGTAATTGCCATTGTTGAAATAAAGTTCTCAATCAATCAATCAATCAATCAATCAATCAATCAATCAATCAATCAATCAATCAATCAATCAATCATGAAGTCACAAATGCAATAACGCAGTGAACTGATTCCACTTGTGTAGTAATGAACTTTTTGTCGCCCTTCGCGATTAGAATTTCACCACCAGCAAGGCATCAGTGACACCTGCCGATTTACATAATAGGAGTGAAATGAAATTGCGGCACTCGTATTGGGCTGCCTGCTGATAACAACCTGGCCAAGAGCGAGTGAATCTGAAGCTAATACTTCTCGAACGTACAGGAGCCGCGACCGATGTCAATGTACGAAGGGAAACAAGTGTCATGTCTTTTCGCGACTAGAACTCGCCAGTAAGAAACTAGAAACCCTAGCGTCTGGCCCTGCGTTCTTGATAGAATACGTCTCCAGATTTAGAGGGTGTCGTCATTATTTAGAATTAACATGCAGAAAACCAAAGTAATGTTCAATAGCCTTGCAAGGGAACAGCAGTTCGCAATTGGTAGCGCGGTGCTAGAAGTAGTAAGAGAATATGTCTACTTAGGGCAGGTAGTGACCGCAGATCCGGATCATGAGAGGGAAATAACTAGAAGAATAAGAATGGGGTGGAGCGCGTATGGCAGGTTCTCTCAGGTCATGAATGGTAGCTTACCAGTATCCATGAAGAGAAAAGTATATAACAGCTGTATCCTCCCGGTACTCACCTATGGGGCAGAAACGTGGAGGCTAACAAAGAGGGTTCAGCTTAAGTTAAGAACAACGCAACGAGCTATGGAAAGGAAAATGATAGGTGTAACGTTAAGAGATCGGAAGAGGGCGGAGTGGGTGAGGGAACAAACGCGGGTTAATGACATCCTAGTTGAAATCAAGAGGAAGAAGTGGGCTTGGGCAGGGCATGTAATGCGAAGGCAAGATAACCGCTGGTCCTTAAGGGTAACGGAGTGGATTCCAAGAGAAAGCAAACGTAGCAGGGGACGGCAGAAAGTTAGGTGGGCGGATGAGATTAAGAAGTTTGCGGGGATACAGTGGCGGCAACTAGCAAAGGACAGGGTTAATTGGAGAGACATGGGAGAGGCCTTTGCCCTGCAGTGGGTGTGGTCAGGCTGATGATGATGATGATGATGTCATTATTTCAGCCGTAAGAACAAACCTGGGCAGCCGTGTTGAGGGGTAGAGCTCAAGTGTACTTGTTGCATTCCAATTTCCCTTCCCATTTGGTGGTCAGAATACAATTTATGCCACACTTGACAGTTTGTCTCCATTGTCCTCTAGCTTCTCGCGATAAGAAAACTTAAAGAGGAGAAGAATGTTTAGAAATAAAAAGGACCAATGTTTGGCTAGCTTTTCTTAACAATTTTCTTGTTCTGCCCGAGAAACAAAATCAGGAGGTGGATGTTTTTTTTAAAAAAGCGCATGACTTGAGGTCGCTTAATAAGCATGCGACCACGCTTCCTCCTCTTCCTTCTTAAACATCTGCACCATTATTATCACCAATGCAGGAAAAAGGGCAGTTTCCATTCATTTGCAAATAGTCCTTTGCGGTGCAGCCGGGACCACCGTACCGGAGCCAATTTGCGATCCCTATTTCCGCTTCTGACTCCCTGCAGCTTCCGTCTCCGTTTTCTTTCCCTAGTGGTCCACTTGTCCCCAACGTACTATCGTGGGCAAAATAATGAGACCTCTGGCAACGAGTGCCGATCCATGCCAATTTAAATGCATTCGAGCGCCGCCTGACGAAGCACTTCTGGCGTCGAGTCCCCGCACACTGGCGCGCACCTACATCCAGCACAACTACGTAGCGTACGCGCTGCGCCGGTCTCGACAACAGGAGTGCTTCGTCAAGTGGCAGCAGCATGCGGTTTGGCCCGGTTCGTCGCTTGCTTGGAGGGGTCTCTTAAATTTGTTCGCAATAGTACCATCCCTTCTACCTCCGCATATTGTGCCCCGCCAAAATTCATGATTCAAAACGCATTTGCGCGAGCAAAGGAAGTGCGCATCTTGAAATCTGGGCGAGGGGGCATTTGCGAGCTCGAAAAAGAAAGTAAACAGACCCTGAAAGCTGAAGGCCAAGGAACAGGAAGTCCAGTTTTCTTTTCAGCGCGTTTATGGGGTAATACTGCGCGATGTCGTAGAACGGGTAAAAGGCGGCATTGTTCACCAACCATGTAATGATGCGTGCGGAACCAGATCATTGCACTTTAAAAGCTTGCGGAAAACATGCCGCGTACGCATGCAAACAAATGACACAAATGCCGACGCATGCGCGTACTGCTAACAAAAGCGACAGTTTGGCCGCGCACAGTTATTGCAAAAAGTAGCCGAAACAAATTTTACTAACAGGGTAGCCCCCCAAAAACGTTTTCTCGGTAGGAACTTGCGATACAGGCCGGCCTGATCATTTATGGTCTTTCCTGCAGTATAGTAACATAGCTTGAGAACCAGCACGTACATAAAATTGATAAAGAACATTAGTGCACACCAGCGATGTCTCAGTACTCTATAATTTCCTAATTGCTTCAATAGATTTACAATTATAAGGGAGTAGTTACGCATTAGCATTCAACTAAGTGCGGCCGTACGGCTTTAGTACTATTATTGTTTACTAGAACTACGTTACTACACTGCCATTACCGAAAAGTAGAGCGTGCCTTTGCCTATTGCTATAATCTTTTTACTGTCGGTTGCGATAAATTTACAGGCTACGCTGTGATATTACTTCTCACCGCCATTTGGGAATCGTTTGCAGATTACACTGTAGACTTTTTTTTTTTGACGTCAGTTGTGAGTAATGTAGAGGTCACCGCGTACCCTTCATAATTAACCCGCCCAGGACTGCTCGCGTAAGCAATACGCTCAGACATGACTTTTGCTCCGGGCGGGAAATAAAGTGTGTGTTGCCGCTCGATATCGCCTCCCGGGTTCGGCGACTGCAGTTGCCGTTCCTCTCTGCCGGGGCACGTCTCTTCGTGTCTTCGGTGCTAGCAGGGTATAGAGATGAATAGCGCTGAGCTTGCTGCCACTCTTTTTGACTTCAGGGGCTAGCCAGCTGGAGGAACTTTTGTTGCTTTGGATCAGTAACAGCTTCTGGCACAACAGAGAATGTAAGCACCAAGGAATACAAAATGAGGCGGTGGTGCTCACAGCTTCCTCACTGATTAATAGAAATGTGTCACGATGTATCAGTTGTGGGGTTTAAAAGGGGGAGATAAACACGTTCTCCCCGTTTAACCGCGGCTGAGCCAGTTCAAAACCGCGCGGACCCCACCCCGTGGTCGCGTACGCTACTGAGCGCACGCCGACCACGGCGGGCCGTGCTCTACGGGAACAAAGGAACGACACACTGGCTGACACAAACAAGGCATTTATTGCTATAACAACAATAACGCCAGCTAGCAACAAAATACACTGAGGAATCTAGGATGTCCGACTCACCAGCACGGCTACGAGCGAACGTCCGCCCACGGTAGGGCAAAGGGATAAACTCCGAGGTCGAGCGGGACGGGCTCGGCGGGAGTAAGTTCCGACCAAGAGGCGCCCGTCGACGAAGAGCGAAGCTGCGAGCGAAACGTCCGTTCGCTTCCCGGTGCCGAGGGAGAAGAGAGCCAGCTATCCCCCGCGCGCGCGCAGCAAAACGCCATCCGTGGCGCTGGTGTCGCTACGTCGCGAGCGCCCTCCCCTGTTAGTTAAAGTAACCAAAACAGAAGAGCGCGTTTCGGAGGAGCTAACAACAGTGGGGTGCAATGCGGGAAAGTGAACGCAGGGGACGAAGGCGTCCCCACACAGTTCAATAGAATTTATTTATTATAGCAGAAATTTAAAGACAGAACGTCTGCCGAAGATATTATGTAAACTGCGAAAGCCTCTAGCCAATGAAACGTTCAAGATTGGAAATTGGAGCTTAAGGACGTTTGGTAATAAGTCCGGAAACCATGAAGACTGTCGCTTTTTATCCGGACCTTTCAGAGCACACTGAGGGCACAACACATCGCAATATGCGCACTGCGATTAAGATGACACAAAAAGTAAGGGCACGCTATCAAATGCTTTTTGAAAGGCAGAACAAAGAAGATGAAATTTATTGAAAGAAGTGCAACTTCTCATTATGTTCTCTTCATGGCAGTAACCATTATTTTTCGCAGTGCAAAAAAAAAAACAAAAAAAAACGCCTGCGTGAACTCTCCGTCAATGATGCCAGCACAGCCAATGTAAGCGCCCGAAGTAGCACCAGTGCCGTAGAAAACGCATTTAGACGATCCAGGTAATTGGCTAGTTCCCATAGCTGGGCTGCTTGTATTTCGCGTTACCTTCGGCAGTCTTATCCTCCAGTTCTGTGACTACACAAAATGTTCCCCGGAGCTCAGAATGCTTGAACGGCTATATCAGAGTGTAAAGAGGATAGAGGGAGGAACATCTCTGGCTCCACTAAAGTATCGGCGGTGGAGGGGCACATCAGCAAGAAAACACACCCGCCAAAGAGAATAAAATGTGAAAACCTCAAGCGTGATTTCGAAATGTGTACAAAACCTCCAAGAAGAGCAGGCACATATTTATTCCCAAAATGAAAAATGAATTTCTTCCTTGATAGTAACAATAGACGGCTCATTCCCGGAAATAGAATCTTCACTCCTCTCACCAACGGCTTAACGAAACAGTTTAATCTGGCGACCGCTTGCTAGCCGCGCATGATAATCGGATCTTCTGATTTGTATAGAGGTCGGGTCCTTATAGTAAGACTGGCCTTAGATAAGGCTGACCTTTAAGCTGTTGCTGTGCACCTACGAGATTAGAAATGCAACAGATTGTGGGCAAAAGCCTTAACATAGCTACCATCTAATAAATATTTGAAGGTGATTCAGTTCGATAAATTATTAAAAGAAAAATATTCGCATATGAATAGTGATTCGTATGCAGGTCTAAAACAACAGGGATCGCTTGCTCTGTTATTTCTTTTCAACCTGCTAATAACTTTGCTTTCCGCCCATCTATACGTGCAGAAAGCTCTGCTAATTTTTCATTTGCTGACGTTGCGCTTAGTCTTAGAATTAAAAGAAAAAGTATGGTCCCCCCCAAAAAGGAGGTAAACAGGGTAACTTTATTAAGAGGAATGTGAGAAGGCAAACCTTAAAGTCTTCTTTCTTCAGGATTAAGCCGAAGCTATGTTTCTTCTGCTGTTATTTTCCTGTTCGCGCAGAAAGGCAGCTTAGATTGGAAACCACCTGCACGCATTTCTTGCTCTTCTAAAAGCTAATGATGGCAGACAAAGGCGCTTTGGTCTCGATATTACTTACGACATGCAGTGAAGGCTACGCCGCAGTGATATCGCAAAGAAAATGGATCTCTGCGTGGAAGATGGCGAGCTAGCTACGCTATGAAACAAGCAGACAGCGCGCTTGCATCCACCATGCTCTGATCTTTGCAATCTTTAGAACGCACAATCCTCTTGCACAATGAACGCAGCTCGCACTGTGGGCTTAATGCTTATTGACGTAAGCTGGCACTCCCAGCTTCCAATCTGAATGCAGAAATGGGGATCTCAACTCGGTTCGAAACACCATTATGCCCACTATAGTGCCTGAAATTCCCAGAACAGGAAAATATGAGAAAACCATTGCGATAATAACTCGAAATCACGCATCAAGTCGATAAAATTGAAGAACAGAAAGAAGCCATAACATATTTTAAAAATAATGCATTCCCGATGATACGATGTGGTATGGCAAACCTGCGTTGGTGTATAAGTTGTACATTTTGTTTCTGCAGTGATGGGGTCTTTGCATTAGATTTCACCGTCGCTTCTGTGGTGGCGAAAGCTTCTGGGGGTGGAGGTTGGGGAACGGGGAGGGGGGGGGGGAGTTCTTTCTTGATGATACAGGTGGGTGGAGCTTCTGGCGGAGAGTGGAGGCTCATAGGTGGGAAATGCACATACGTAAAGCAGTGGGTGCCCACATGTGCACCCAGCACAGTGGGCCGCCGGTCGGTGGGAGGCGGTCTTCTTGCGGGTGGAGCTTTGGGAGGGTCCGGGAACCGGTTGCGCCTCTCAGCTTTGATATGTATTTTTACCGGTGGGTGCACAGAAGTGTATACACACCGGAGGCAGCTTCCGTAATGGGAGGACTTCACACATGTACTAATGTAGTAAAAAGAAACTTAGGAGCGTGAGGAATGGTATTCCTTTGAATCACAGGAAACGATGCGGAAAACGTCCGTGTTTTTTGCCTAGTTCACGACTGAAGGGCTTCTACTACTACTTTCACCATCATCGCTACGTATTCTACGTATTCGCGTACGCAGTCAGTATACTGTAAACAAAAATAAAGCCATAGGGGAGAATAAATTGTGGCAGCCACCCTTTTTACTCCATTTGTGAAAACGTTTACTCCATGAGTGTGGAGTAAAATGGTGGACTCTCCTTAATTTTACTCCCATGAGGGAATAATAGAGTAAAAATGAGGATTTACCTGCATTTACTCTAGTCTAGAAAGGGAGTTAATTGCGCCAAATACTCCAAGAGTGCCGAAATGGAGTAAAAAACACCATTTTGTGTAATCCGCCCCGCCCCCTATAGCGTCTCGTCTGGTTTTGGTCAATCATCTGATAATGGCGGTGAGTGAAGACCGCTTGTTACCATCAACGCTGGATCTCTGCTCACTTCTGCTCCTCCACGAGCGCCTGCCGCGGTACAAGATATCGGCTTGTCGCCGTTTTCCGCTACTGTACGCTACATAATTGAATTGCTCTGTGAAGCCTCCAGTGCTCTAACCATACCTCACTTTCCTTTGTAAGTGTCGCCACCCCATTACAGCCCTCGCTTAGGCCCAATTCTCCAGGCTTTATTCAGGGTGGTTCTCGCAATGTATTGCAGCAGATTATGTGTTGCATGAACATGGAACTGTGATAGAACATAGTGTCAACGCTGAGCTCTTGATTGAGCTCATGAAGCTAATTTTTCCTAAGTCATATTGAAAAGCCAAGCCTTAATGAAGTGAATATGGAAGCAAACACGGCCATTCCAAACTACCATCAGGGCTGTTTTCAACTTTTCTGCTCTGGATTTTAGTCAAATATAGCGTGGTACATGACCGCGAAAACTTCCCAGCGACTCCTTCGCAGTTTTGAACTACTGATTATAATGTTACATCCCTTTATCTGCAAACACGACAAGCCAAACGAGCTCGTACAGCAAAAGGAGACGACAAGCAGACGACTCGTGCCGCCAACGCCGCTGCGGGGCTTGCATACTTCGAATAGAATGCGTGCCGCGGAGTTACATTAGGGCAGCGCAGTTTCCCAAGTTGAGTTGCCGGCGGCCCGCAGAGCTACTGCCCGTTTCCGCTGCTGTCACTGCTGTAACAATGAGCCTGAATGAGGATAAATAAACATGGCGCCATTTTTGGGCTCCATTTCTGTGGGTAGTAAAAAACGTACTCCCTTATGCTCCAAAATAGCTCCCTTATATAAGGGAGTAAAAAAACCTCCTTTTGGGTGTGCCTTAGAGGACAAGCCATTTACTCCCTTTTGGGTCTCTTTTGCTAACAGTGTAGAGCCACAGCACAGATCTTTCACTGCGGATTCATCCGACGTCATCATAATTATCCTCAGAATAATTGCGTTACTGCAGGACAAATGCCTCTCCCATAATACCACCAATTAGGCCTCTGCTGCGCCAGCTGCGGCGGCCTCGTTATCCGCACAAAGTTCCTAATTTTATCTGCCCACCTGACTGTGTGCCATTCCCTGCTACGCCTGCCTGCGTTACCCGTAATCCACTCCGCTACCCGTAAAGATAATCGGTTATGGTGCCTTCGCATTACATACCCTGCCCGTGTTCTTTTATTCTCCATGATTTTTAAGGATGGATCATTAACTCGCGTTTGTACCCCTACGCACACTTATCTCTTCCATATGAAGTGAGTCAACGTCACCGAAATCAAGGAGAGCATGGGAGAGTGTTCTTTTTTTGTGCTGTTAATCAATGAAAAAAATCACTCTAATTACTTCATGGTTGATAAGTAATTGATTACGATGTAGTCGTAATAAAATCACATGCAGCAGGTGGGATCTGAACTCACGGCTTTCGGATTTCGCGTATGGAGGTCTACCAACTGAGGTTTCGCGTCGACTACCGGTCTTCTATTTTAGGGCGCGTTAATGCTGGATGTGACTTAAGGGTGCTTTCTCTCACCGACGCCACCCTCGTCCATGGCGAGGGTCATAGTACGTCCTGTGTTACCGCCATCTAGGTCATCGATCTTGCCTTGCAATTCGTCTCCTGAACTACTTAGCAAGGAAATGTCATTAACAAATCTGGAATTACTAATATTAAATCTTATGCTAAATTCTTCCCAATTCAGTTATTCGAATACCGCATGAAACGTGCGGTTAATTGTACAGTAGAGATCGTGTCTCCTTGCCTGATGCCCTTTAATAGTGGGCAATTTATTACTTTTCATGTGAAGGACTATGGCCACTGTCCAACTACTAAAAAATATTTTGCGGATTCCTTGCATAAGTCTCTTCTATCCTCTTGTTGCGCAATGCCTGCATGGCTGCTTAGGTTTCGATGGAGTGAAATGCTTTCTCGCAATCTGTGAAGACTATACAGGGAATTCGCGGAAAGGCTGTGCAACTTTTAAAAATATGTAATTTTGGGTAAAATGTTGATTTCTTCGCAATGAAAGCGACGGCACTGACGGACACTAAAAAATTTGCAAGAGAAGTTTATTACTGGGGTAACTAACTAAAACCTGCGAATCAGCTTCTTTAATTTAGGCAGCTAACAGTGTATTGCCTTGGTTGCAATAACAGAATTATAGAAATTTCCTCACCTGAATTAGATTGATAATTAAATGTTCTTGCGGTACAATATGCCTGGTGAAGAAAATAAAATAATGAAATATGCTATTTATTATTAGGTATTCCGAAATTGATTACGTAATACATAAACATTTATAAATAGGTAAAGATATTTTTCCTCTCCGTAGTGATCTCATGCGGTGGTTCGGTACCTACCTACTGAAGGAAGCCCAACCCTCTCTGCAGGACATGAGCTAGGCGGTAACTATTCCGTACGTGACATTCATCAGTTTATCCGCAGGTCAGATTTCGAAGGCACGCAATGTCTTGCTTAACCTACAGCTTTATTATGCAACGCAGTCGGTGGTATGGGCAACCTAACGTAACGCCCCTAGTTTCCTAATGAGCCTACCGCACAAAGCGGGAAGAGAAATATTGCTAGAAATGTCCTTCACACTCCGCATTGATCTGCGCCTGGATATACCATCCGTATAATTTTCCCAGCGCTCGAGCTTCATTTATGCCAGAGGATTTCTCTCCTTCCTTTTTCCGAGCCCAGATTAACGCTTTGCGAGCGGTGATCATGTTAGCGGACCGTCAGCTCATGGCTTACAAAATATTAAGATAAAAAAGTCGCAATCTGGTTCCTCATCAATCTAGTCTGATTAGTTCACGCCTCTCCATTCGTCACAGTACTATACAGCAACACACGCGCATACATACGCGTGTGCCGGAAAGAACCGCAGGATAGGCAGGGGTCTAAGTAAAAAGAAAAAAAAAAAGAGAAACCGCATACTGAGTTCGGAAACTATCTGGGAAGGCTGAGCAAGTGAGATATAGGCGGTACGCGAGCATCAATGTACCAAGTGAAAACAACCTCAACACACTATCTGAGCTAACTTGCAACCTGTCGTCATCGCTTCCTCGAATGCTAATTAGCAGATTGGTGCAGAAGGGTTCAGATGAGAATGAGAAGACACGAAAAAAAAAGGCGAGAACAGGAATTGGGCGGTGAGCTGCCGACGAGCAGGGTGGCTTGCATAATCAATGGGTTTGGCTGCACGTGGGCAAAAAAAGAAATACTAAGATAAAATGCCGAAAGCCATGAACGGCCAGGAATGTGGCCACGCCAATGGCGCACGCTTGGAAAGTTCCCGGTCACGTGCATTCGCCAGCAATGAAATATATATTCTCAGCTCTGGCCATCAGAGACTCGATCTCACCCAAGCGGAGCTCTATGTAGTGCTGTCTGATGCTACTTCTGCCTTCTAGCAGTCCACTTTGTTTAGTATACGGTCGCTGCTATAAGTCTAATATTTTCCATGCCCCAGATTTCCTTGAAAGCTTTTGTAATCTCAGTTTTTAACCCGTGGCCTCACCACTGTAATTTTCTTTTTTACTCCAGCTTCGCAAACGGGAGAACCGCGGTGGCCCCGCTGCATCGCACCAGGACGTACGAACGTTCAGCCGCTGTTGGATATGCTGACTGCCAAATGACCTTCCCAGCGTTCACTGTGAATAAGTGATTTAATTCGATCAAAGCAACATATAAGTAATCCGAGTTATTAATTCAATATTTAGAGACTCATCGTGCCGTGATAAAGCAGTCAATCTATTCCTGGCAAAGGGGGAAATTCCAGGAGTTTTTTTAACGTTTTCTTTAGCGCAGTACCTAGTTTGTTCGAAGATAAAAACAACGCATTTCTTCGAAACAAAGCATTATGCAAACACTAGAGCTACTTCGAAGCAAAAGAATACCAATAGTAATGTTACATTACGTTACGAACATCAAAAGTTATATTAGAGTCTTTTAACGGAAGGTGATTACTGGTTCTAAAAATCTGGATGCTAGTTAGCGAATATGACAACCTTAGCTTTCAAATATACAGCATTTTGGAGGGTTGAACATAGCGTTTTATTTATTTGTTTACACATACCTGACAGGCCTCCGGAGAGGCATTGAGTAAGGGGGGCCAAATACAGAAGTTTGTGTAAAATAGGTTAGAAATAAAAAGCATAGTAAAAGTGCATCAAAACAGACAAAAACAAGCTAGTTCAGATAATATTATGTCGCAGCTCACAAGAATTGGTAAATGTGCAAGGAAATTATGCGTCGTTGAACAAAAATGAGTGAAATGCACTGAGTTACACAAAAGCAAAAGAAAACATTTCAGGCATACATGAGGATCGCTGCGCATGAACAGAACCAATGAGGCAATAGTCTCAAGCAGCTGAAAACAAAGCTATATAAATTATGAGTGTATAAATGACGTGCTAAGCGTTATCAACGAACTTCTTTGACGCTTTCATCACAGTATGAGCATTTCAAGAGCAGCATGGTTCCGAATGCAGCCCATTGAAATCAACTGTCATAAAGATCAACAGTAATGACGAGGACTGCGTGGCCAGTTGGTCACGTCTAACAGAAGGAAAACCACGCTTAACACGGGAAGAGAGAGAAACAGCAGACACAGCACCGACAGCTCTGCGTATGTTGTTTCTTTTATTCGTTAGCACTTAGAAGGGCTCTTCTCCGCATTTAGCCGTTGTGAACTTCTTTGTCTGTGTGTTTGTTTGTTTGTTTGCTTGTTCGCATGTCTGAAGCCAACTTTGTGGCAGGCTGCTCACCGGGATGCGGGCAAACTGCCCACCGGGGCAGGTGGCAGTTCCATTAATAACTGCTCGCGGGAGGTTTCTCGGAAAGTGCAACCTAGGTCGCACAAGCCCCACCGATGACAGCACCTTTCATCGCAATGCAGTGCCGCATCACTTAACTGCTGCACCACTGCGTCGAGAGTGGTACTAGGGCTCCCAGGGACTTAAGAATGTAAAGAAGAGAATGACCAATTTCGCATATATCAGCCTTCGTAACCCATTATCGCTATCCGAACAACTTCCATCCGTCAACAATGAATCAGAGCAGCGGAACCGCAGTGAAAACCGAAGTGCTAGCTCAACCGATTCCTATTTGGCCCAACTACACAAATCAACCGCCTTTTTTTTTCTCTTCCCATGTTTCGAGTTGTTTCCCTTGTGTTTGAAAATCAACCAGGGGTCAGCAATCCAGTAGGCGTTCTTGAATTCCCAGCAAGACCAGGAGAGGCACAACGTGGCAAAAGCGTGCTACGCGGCAGACCAGAGCAGAAAAAAGTGGTAGCGATTTAATGTAGTTAAACCAAGTGCATGTGCTAAAGCAGAGAACACTTGAGCTCCACTTCAGGGGCTTTAGTGGGTTAATGCCCATACATGCAGAATTGGTCGTTCTCCACTTTACACTCATAGATCACGGTGGGTCCTCATACCACTACCAGCGCAGTGGCGCACTGGTTACTAAGGGATGCGCCACTGCTGAAAAATGCTGCTACAAATCTCTCCTGCAACACTTGGGTTAGAGGTGCCAGTATTTTATTACTTCGCTCCCTAGCCTGTTGATCATGATCATACCATGCTTGTTGCAAGCAAATGCTTTTGCATTTCGGGTCCCTATTTGTTTCTGGCATGAGCTGTGTTTCTGCTCACTATTTTATTTCATTTTGTTTTCTCAAAATTATGACTTGTATGAAATTAGTGTCCAGGATGAGGCGATGAAACAACACCATGGCTCGGTCGCAAAACAGGTCTATGGCAGAGGTATCTGGACAGTTTTAATCATTCACCCGAAGATAAATTCATATTTGCGTTCTGCACTGTGGAAGTGACTCTAGACGCTGATAATGTTGAGGGACCTCCCAAACCGCGTCAACAAAACAAAAAATAACGGTTTACGTTGCTCTGAAAACTCTGAGCACCTCCAGATAGTCAGAATTCAGCGTGACAACTTAACTCCAATTCTTTCTAGCGCAGAAGGTTTCGCTGGATCGCTTTCACGATAAGAAGCGTTTGTCGCGTCTAAACATCTTTAGAAACAAAGCTAAGTGAAGAATAAAGCACTCGACTCGATCACTAAAATACACAACAAAAGTACCTTCCTCTAGCAAAACGTGATCAAGCACAACCGATTTCCCCTGAAAATATTGTTCTTATAAACCTCGGTTTCTGTGACGAGTCCACTTTGATCAAATGTGAGGAAAAATGTCCGCCGTCATTAGATTAATCGGGAGTTCTGACCTAATATCTGTATTACTGGACAAGGACCACCACCTCAACTTGCGATGGAGAGATAGCTGTTCGGAGTAATTCTTGAGAAGTGTTTGATTATTGATTAGTTATTTGATTGATTAGCTACTGATTAGTTGATTTTGATTATTGATTGCTTGATTAGTGTATAAATCATTTAAAGTGGACTTAAAGCTTCAGATATCAGTTAGCAGACAGCACGTGTAGAGTTGCTTTACGGCATGGCTGTCGCCAGGAAAAAAGAGCGCTCCCGGCTTTTACTGCATCACAAATATATTTTGGGCACTATGTAAAGAAGAAAGGGTAGAGTCGCTGTTAACGAAAGTATTTAAAGAAAAACAAAGCAAATGAAAATTCTGAATTTAACGTCAGGATTGACTCGTCCCTAAAATGTCAGTCAGGCAGCAAGAAGGAAGGCATTTTAAAAGAAGAAAATATGCTGCACTCCACAATTTTAAAATATATACTGTACAGCTCTCCGAGAGTAAGCGTAAGTGTTAAATACAAAAAGAAACACTGCCACACACGTACGCAAGCACGCACAGAAGCGCACATAACTTCAACGTCAGACATTATTTTAAATGCATGAATTGTACAGAACCGCATTCGCTTCCGTGTATTCTTGGACAGTGACTGCAGGAGCAGGAATTTCCAAACCTCGAAGTCACATTCTTAGCACCTTGTCTCCGGCAGATGCCAAAGTGACGCTGACAAAGTGAAAGACGAGAGGAGAGGAGACCCCCCTCCCTGGGCTGCGGCAAGGAAGGAAGGAACCATGCTGGGAGTAGTCATGAATAACGGAAGACAGCATGTCCCTGTCTCCCGCATAGGCCGGGAGCACAATACCAGGAAGAAGAGACAGGACAGCTAGGGCGATGGAAAGGGCGATAATTTTTTTTCAGAGCCGCTGGTATGGGCGCTGAAATGAAAGAATGCAGTGAATCTGAAAGGTTTACCGGAAAAATGTGAAGCGACATGAAAAAAGAACGCCAAAACGCAGTTAGTGGTTGACTCTATAGTAAGAAAGAATTTCTATCTCTTTCTTTTTCGCGCAAAAAAGGAGAAACTGGGGCCTGATAAATGGGGGTTCAACAGAAATTAAGGGCCTAAAAATTTTCTGCTTCAAAGTTTCTGCGTGGAGGCATTACCTGGAGAGCTCTGGACGTTTAAACTGACTGGTTTTTCGAATGAAGTGATAAGCTGCTTTTTTCATCGACATGACGGGACAGGATATCGATAATAACTCTCTTACATAGGTCAGGTGGACACGACCCACCGCCACCTATATATAATACGATTGGCCGCACTGCGTTCGAAGAAATACTGGAGACAGGCGGGTGACTTGCAATGTAACAATTAATGGAAATGTATTAAACACTAAGACAAGGATGTTATTAGTAGACTTACAGAAAAGTGTAAAATAGCAAAGGTTTACTTTTAAACGTGCTATGCGCCTTTTTCGAGCAAATCTCGGTGAGTATGACGCGAACAAATTTATTATATTGTTACAAGCAAGGGTCCACTTAATACCAACATGCCCAAGCTTCATCTCTTCACTTAACACGGAACCAGCGACTTAAGCCAGCTATAGTGAGCAGCACGCGAGCCGGCAGGCAAGCGAAATTCGGCTGCGAAAACCGGCATAGTGAAGGAAAATGGTGCTATATTTTCCAACTTAACAGGACTGTGTCGGTTGCGAAGCACGAATGTCATGTTACTTTATGCCGGTTTGCTACTGTCATCTGAGGCTAAGTTGGGTAGATGAGCAGCTCTCCGGGATGAGGGGTGAGCTTGATTGGAAAATACGCCTCTAAATTAGTGAGTTGAATTGGAGGCGGCTGAGGCTATAGATCCGATTGAACGCGAAACTGGAATAATGAATGGTCGATGTTGGGCTTGTAGGACTGCTTTCGTTGACCAGAATAGCGTACACGGAAGAACCGCACTTGCAAAATCTTTCTATATGTTTGTTCTTTCTTCCTGTTGAGTGTGGTGGTCAGAAAATCATGAATGTTGATGGCCTTCAGAATGTTCTTGAAACAGGGCGACGGGCAGTGGGAGGAAGAATTTGCACGTCATTACAATTGTCTGCTGTTGTGGCATGTCCAAAAAGTCACGAATAGTGCATATACAGGGTGTTTCACCTATGAGTTTACATTTTTAAAAATAGGCTTTTTTTAGATAGAAGAACCCTTTTTTTCGGCACACCACTCTCAACAGTGCAGTACATCAGAATACAGCTAAGATGTACTAACTAGTAACTAGTACTAACTGCTACTAACTGCAGTACTAACTGCTACTAACTAGTACTAACTGCTGCTGGGAGGCGCAACATTGGAGAAAAAATCTGAAAAGTTGCTTAGCCTTGGACCGAAGTTCTCAGTTGATCCAGGACTGAGCATACCAGAAAAAATAGCTCTTACGAGAGCTATTTCTCGGCAAGTGAATGAAGAAGATCGGTTCTGATGCGCCGCCGACTGTGTTGATGCAATTGACATTCCAAAGGACCATAGGAGGCATAGACCTATTCAAAGGTCGTGGAACACCTGCTAGCCAACAGCCTTCGAGCACTACTGGCTGACAAAGAAGGCAAGTTTGTTATTTTACCTGATGTTGTGTTTGAATAAAAAGCAGAGGCAACAGTTAACAAACACTTCAAGCAAGTGCAAGTTAGCCCGAAGAAGTGCAAAAGACAGGCAGTCGCACTGCTCCAAGAGCCGACTGCTCCAAGAGGTGACGCGACCAAATACTGCCCTTGACGAGAATATCGTACAGTGATAGGTCATGCTTTCTGAACACCGCAGAAGAAATCAACAACGTGTGCGCGCTTGTATATTGCAACTAATTGCAGGATCCTATCCCTTTGAGTAGAAGACTTTAGTCAAGCTTTCGCCATATTAAGACCACTAGTTTGGCTAGTTGCTGAAGGTTGACGTTTTGCAAGAACACCACCGCAACAAAAAACGAGGGGCAAAGAAAAGAAGAAAGAAACGCATCACTTTGTCGCTTCTTCCTTCGTCCCCTGTTTCTTGCGCTGTTTTTTTCATAACCATTACCTGCTGTTCTTGGGGCAGTCATCCAGAGCTTCTCACGGCTACTCAACTTGTCTTTGTTTCCGGGAAGCTTCCCACAGAAAGTAAGGGAGCCACAATTTCTCCTAACGAGGTCCTTCAGACGTGTTTGTTAAGCAACGAAGTCCTCTGATTTGGCCCTGAGGCTAACTTCGGGTGCTCGGGCTCAGTGTTTGTGCTTCTTGCTGTGTGCCTATGCGCCAGCCTGGAAGGTATGGTTCGTGGGTGATCTGCCCTCCCACTCCTATTGTGACCTTTTCTAACAACTGCGTATGCTTCTGCATAGTCACTCGTATTGCTTTTGCATCCACTCCTGCTCCTCCCGAAATGACAAAAACAAAAATTGAATTTTTTTTTTTTTGCATGTGGGAAGGAAATGGCGCAATATCTGTCACATCTCACTGGCAACACCTGGACCGCACCGTAAGAGAAGGGATAAACGAAAGACTGAGAGAAAAAAAGGGAGAAAGAGGTACCGTAGTGTAGGGCTCCGGAATAATTTCGACCACATGGGGATCTTCAAAGCATGCTGACATCGCCTGCTGACGGGCGCCTTCTGCGTTTCGCCTGCATCGCAACGCGGCCGCCGCGGCCGGGTTCGAAACCGGGAACTCCAGCTCAGTAGGCGAGCGCCATAACAACTGCACCACGAAATCGGGCAAATTCATTGATTGATTGATTGATTGATTGATTGATTGATTGATTGATTGATTGATTGATTGATTGATTGATTGATTGATTAACTGACTGACTGACTGACTGACTGACTGACTGACGAAGAGGAAGAGGACGGAGCTGTGCTGACGTGTCTCGCATGGACTCCCGCCTCGAAGCCACTTTTCGGCGGAAAGAGTCAGCCTTCGGGCTCGAATATTTTGGACGACATCCGGACCATCGTCCAGTGCCTGATGAAGCCGGAATTTGCCAATCTACGGACAACTAGGCATATTGCCGGCCGACTGCCGGTCTAGCCATCGAGATCGGCCTAGCTGGTCACCTCTCCGCCGGGAACTGGGCGCCCAGGGACCCGCAAAGATGAAGTACGCCGTGGAAGGCGAGAAAATATCACCGTCGGAGCTCGCGGACGGAAAATGGGAAACCATTCTTCGGTACTGCGACCGACAACGAGGCCTGAAGAATAAATGGCCCGCATCAACCGACGACGAGCCTGCGCAGGGGCACAGCCAAGGCAAGTCCAACTACAATTTTCCATCGCGAAAGAACGGGAAAAAGCTACTTGCACTCAGCAAGAAAGCCCTTCTCCCATGCTTACCGACCGATGATTACAAAATCGTCTGCCGACCACAAGGTTGAAGTCTGAGGGACTTTGCGCCCGGACTACTTACTCTTCTGCGCCTGCGAGGTGGCCAGGCTACCGTATGATACGGTGAAGAATGAAGACATTACCAGAGTCAATTCGGCCAACAACACCTTCACGCTATGCACGCCCGATCGTTAACGGCCGACTGCATACGCCAAGATTGAAAAACTGAATCTGCAAGGTCAAACTTACAACGTGACGTCGTACGTGGCCGCGCCCGAAGCCTGGGTAAAAGGGGTCATTTACAATGCCTACGCGGGAGACTCGCCCGAAGAGGTTCGCCAAGGGTTCGGAAAAAGAAACGAAGGTATAGAAGTTGTGGATGCCCGAAGGATCGGACAGTCCAGAACAATACAAATCACCTTTTTTGGAAAGAAGCTACCCAGCGAAGTAATCTATCAATGCGGCGTCTTTCGGGTCCACCCCTTCAGGAACCAACATGAAGTATGCTACATCTGCAGGAGGGTAGGACACCGGGCCGGTGTCTGCTACAAACCTACGACGCACCTTTGCCGCCGTTGCGGAGAAAATTATTCACCGCCACTTGAGGGAGAACAGCCAACCTGCCAACCCGTATGCATCGTCTGCAACGGGGGCCACAACACAGGCAGCCGGAACTGCAAATTCCGGCTGATCAACAAGAACAAACAAGGAACACCCCATGGCAACCAGACACCCAAGCAAGGGGACAACGGCTCATCATTACACGGACACCAGTAAAGGCCCAGGAAGAAGGAACAGGGTGCTACCGGAAAGGAGGCAGCCACAGCCGGAACAACTCCAGCTCCTTCCCGCCGCTGGGGAACCCAGCAGGGAATGAGAAGAGAAGCTCGAGCCGCGGACGCAGCGATAGCCGCTCCAACAAAAGGTGAGCTGGCCAGCAGAGGCCTCCCAATCTATTGACGCTCGAGAGAAGGAATTTCAGATCCAACTACAATCCCGAGACAGAGAAATTGCCAGCCTTAACAAAGAGCTGGCTGACATTGAACGCCTGTTACAAGCGCATCAGGTACAGAATGCCACTGCGACTAGGACGCCACCCACCGCGTCCCAGGCTTCGACCAATAATGCGATGGAAACAGACGCCAGAATAGCAACTAAGAGACCGCTTCCTACAAAAGAAGGCGAGCAACCCAAAAGAAAGGCCGAGGCTTCGGAAGCCGACACCCCGCAGCCGTCGAAAGCGCCTACCAAACTCAGGGCAGACATCAATACTCTGTCAGAGAGAACTAGCGCTATATCAACAGAACAAGCAACCTTCCTAGGCCTCGTTACCACCAAATTTGCAGAGATAGATATTCACTTTGCAACACTAGAGGGACAGGTATCCCAAATAGCCACCTGCATGCAGCAAATAATGGATGGGCTTACAACTATCGAGGCCCGCCTACCCCCCATCTTGGATCTGTCTACGACGCCACAACCATCTATAACCCAACATGGCACCACACCAAAAATTTGAAATTTGGCAATGGAACTGCAGAGGCTTCCGCCGCAAGCGGGCCCACTTGCAGCTCCACATCCAACAAGCACCGTCTGTTCCAACCCCAGACGTGATTGCATTGCAAGAAGCTAGCGGCAGGGCTACACTGCCAGGCTGTAAAGCTTATCTGCCACCTCATTATGATACTAGTAACGCAGCCGGCTCCTTCACAGCCACGCTGTTGCATCGAAATGTCACCACAATTCAACATTTTATAAATGATTCGGAAGAAGATTACACCCTACTTGAAATAGTACCAAGGCAAAAAGGAGACTCAAATCTCTTCATCCTTAATGTATGCAACCCGCCCAGAAACAAAGGCAATGGACTCCCACGCTTGTTGATAAACGCAATAAAGCTGGCTGCTAGAGCTCAACTAATAATTGTGGGAGACTTCAACGCTCAACACCCAGCATGGGGATATACCAAAGCAACTCCGAAAGGGAACCTGCTCTGGCAAATCATACAGTCTCTAGGGCTCACAACACTAAACAACCCGAACGACCACACACGCATGGGTAACAGTGTATGTGTAGACACATCTCCAGACTTATCGCTCTCTAAAAACGTCAAGGACGCAAAGTGGGTCAATACCGGGCAAAATCATGGTAGTGATCACTTCATCCTTAGCATCACCTTCCCCACAACAAAACTCAAAAACAAAGCAAAAGAAATACGAACCACGGATTGGGACAAGTTCAGGCAACGTCGCAACAAAACAGCTCCAAAGGAGATCTCTAACCTTAGAGACTGGGTTATCTCCCTGAATGAGGATGTCAGCACCACTAGCGTTGTGGTGCCAGTTGAGAAGGAGGAGCAGATTGCAGACTCAAATCTCTTACACCTGTGGCAGGCACAAAAAGGCCTCAAAAAGCGCTGGAAGAAGCAAGAACACAACAAGCGACTACGCAAAAAGATCGCTGAAATTGAGAGGCGAATCGAGGAACATACACTTACTCTCCAAACACAACAATGGAACCAAATATGTGAAAGCGTCAACGGACAGCTCGGAAATAAGAAGACATGGCATCTTCTAAGACACCTACCTGCTCGACCCAGAACAAACACGTCCCGTGCAACTAAGTCAACTGTACAGACTCATACATAAATATGAGGGTACAACTGACGACCTAATCAAAGAGCTAGCAGAAGGTTATCTAAACACGGATGATGGTACCACACAACCAGACTACCGGGGGACTCCTAATCCAAATTTAGACGCAGACATTTTTATTTATTATTTATTTCATAATACTGCATGCCACTGCTTGGCCCAAGCAGGAGTGAACATACAATGTCACATAACCAAAAGAATAAAGTTATTCAATATTAGCAGCACACGGAAAGAAAAAGAATAAACTTATACAATGTTAGCAGCGCACGGATACCAAAGGAATAAAATCAAACGAATAAACGAATAACAGACGCAGAGGTCTGGTGCGCAGTTGGAAAACTGTGGACAACATCTGCGGCGGGACCAGACAAAGTAACAAATAAGACTCTCAGGAACTTAGCCGCAACGTCGATCGCGGCGGTTACAGACCTTATGAACAAATACTGGCATGCAGGCAACATACCACCAGAGTGGAAACACGCGAAAATCACTTTTATTCCTAAAGCGGGTAAGAAACTCAGCACTGAGAATCTACGCCCAATTTCATTAACATCATGCCTGGGCAAACTTATGGAGCATGTCATCCTCAACAGGCTCCAAAAGTATGCGAAGGACATGAACCTCCTACCTGAAACAATGTTAGGATTCAGGGCCCAACTATCTACCCAGGACATACTCTTGCAGCTTAACAAGGACATAATTGAAGCTGACGAGGGAACAGGAACGAAAGCAATATTGGGTTTAGACCTTATTAAAGCTTTCGACAACGTCACCCACAAAGCCGTTTTGACAAACTTCTCAGAAATCAACCCCGGAGGAAGGACGTACAACTACATCCGATCCTTCCTCACTAACAGAACCGCAGTGATAACAGTCGGAACAATAGAGTCTGCCCCAATCACACTGGGAAGTAAAGGAACGCCACATGGCTCCGTCCTGTTCCCTTTCCTTTTTAACCTCTCTCTCACCAAAATTTCCCAAAAACTGGCACAAATACCAGACCATACATCATACGTTCTATGCAGATGACATCACACTTTGGGTAACCAAAGGATGCGAAGGCTACGTAGAAGACACACTCCAAGCAGCAGTGGACATCATTAAGGCATGCGCATGGGAATCCGGGCTCACTTGTTCCGAGCAAGAATCTGAACTCTTCGTGATCCGTCGTAAACAAAGAGGTAGGCGTACCACGACTCCCCTTCCGCACATAAACGTCTATGTTAATGGACGATCTGTCAAAGAGGTACAAACCATGATAATACTGGGGTTGTATTTACAAACAAATGGAAAGAATACTGACAGACTAACTAAGCTAAAACGCATGGTAGACGCGACGGCGCAATTAATCCGCCGCATAGCTAATCGCAGGTAAGGGGTAAGAGAAAGAGATTTATGCCGACTAGTGCAGGCCTTTGCGCTAAGCAGGGTACTCTATGCGACCCCTTATCTCAAATTTGCGAAAGCAGAAAAGGACAAAATGGATAGCATGATACGGCGGGCCTATAAGGCTGCGTTAGGACTCCCACTAAATGCCTCAACAGAAAGGCTTATGAGGTTAGGAATACATAACACCTACAATGAACTGAAAGAAGCCCATTTAATGGCTCAAACAGCGAGATTAGACAATTCCAGAACTGGCAGGAGTATTCTTACCAGGCTCGGGATTAACTTTCAACCTACGAATGAAGAAGCTAAAGTAGACTTACCCCGCGACTATAGGACGGCCCTACTAATCAAACTAGAACGGTAAACTGGGCTAGTTGGTAGGAATTCATACTGAAAACTGCGCAAAAAACGAAGACACAGCCCGTGTCGTGCCTTCTTGTTCTGTGTCTTCGTTTTTTGCGCAGTTTTCAGTATGTAATCAAACCACTCCCCAAAAACATGCACCCCTTACACCATGAGGGTAGAAGACAAGCACGAAGCAAAGCCTTACATAACAAATACGGACAGCGCGCTGGAACACTTTATGTAGATGCGGCAGAATACAAACATACCAATGCCTTTGCAATTGTGGCTGTGAACGAGAATGGTGACCACATCGTCTCGGCAACAATCAAAACGAAATCTTCTGAAACGACAGAAGAGGCGGCTATAGCCCTCGCCCTAGCGCATACCCAAGAGAGCATCATCCTCAGCGATTCCAAAATGGGTATCAATAATTTCGCAAAAGTGCGAATTACAAACACCTCCCTTAGAATTCTTAACGCAACCAAATTCTCACCAAATTATTCCGAATTGATATGGGTCCCAGCCCATTCGGGGAATCCGGGGCACGAGGCAGCCCACAATAAAGCTCGAGGTTTCGTCGACCGGGCAGTGGATGAGTTTGGCTCCCTGAATTTCACGAAGGACTCCATGATCACATATCATGATCTCACCAATCATTTTAAACTAGAGAGGAGAATTTTCCCCCTCCGGACAAAAGCCTGACTACAGACGAGATCGATACGAACCCCATCCCTCCTCGCGCTCATTTATCCTGATCTTTACAACCCAAATTGTAAGCACTGTGGCCAACGAGCCACCTATGATCACATCCTGTGGGACTGCAAAATAGAGCCACCTCCGGGTGATCTAGTTACTGCTCCTTCTCTCGAGCGGTGGGAGACCGTGCTGGCTAGCTCTAACCCCAGAACGCAAGTTTTGGCGGTGGAGTGGGCTGACAAAGTCGTCGAGGGCTGCGTACTCTCGACCACTTAACGCGACCTCTTGCCAAGCTCTTTCCGGCGAATAAAATGTTTTACTCTCTGACTTATTGATTGACTTATTGATTGATTGATTGATTGATTGATTAATTAATTGATTGATTGATTGATTGATTGATTGATTGATTGATTGATTGATTGATTGATTGATTGATTGATTGATTGATCGATTGATCGATTGATCGATCGACCGACCGACCGACCAACTGTGCCACCTGGGAGAAAACACTCTTCGTGATGGACACCCTCCCCAGTCAGCAGTAATGGCTTAATGAAATAAAGAACGCTTCTCTTATGGGACAGCTGTTAAGGACGACGTTCCGAAATTGCGCGGCATCGTAATACGGAAGAGCGAGGAGCAGAGAGGCGAGACAACAGTTTTTGCACGGAACACCAATTGGTCCGAACTTTCCCGTAATTAGTAGCATAATAAAGGAGAGACAGCGGATGCAAAGTACCAAGCGACCAGCCGTCCACCTCATATGGATAGATCAGGGAACGTGTTTCATATTGCTTGACAGCCGGTCGAGTGCGAGCGCACAACTACTTCCTTACCCCGCACACCTAATCAGAATGATTCAACATTGAGGTAAGAATCGGCATTTCGGATCAGGCCAGTCGTCAGGAATTACTGATTAGACTTGCAATTAAGTTTAACACCAGGCGAATTTCTACTGATTCCTTACAGACTTGAAGTAATTGAAAGTCTCGGTCATGTTGTTCGAATGGCCATCACGGACTTAGTGCGTTACCATCAGAAGCGGAGCCGTGAAGAACAAATGTCCGGCGTCCGACGCAGGGGTCTGTACATCACCTGCTACCTGCCAACCACCTGCCATGTTTGGCAGAGGGAAAGTGGAGAGTGGGAAATCTTCCTCTCCACTTGTAGGGAAGAGGACAGACAGGCTGGGAGGTAGCAGCCATGCGAAGAACCCAAAGACGAAAATGACTAAGAATTACTTAGAAAAGATTACCTGCCGCATTTGGCAGACGGAAAAGTGGAGTGAGGGAAGCCCCCCCTACATTTGTAGAGATAAGGAGGAAGAGGTTGGAAGGTGGTGGCAATGGAAAGAACCCACAGGGTGGCTATCGTGGACGGAAAAAGGTTCTGATGCAGGCAGAAGTATGCGCAACTTCAGGCTGGTTTCCACGGAAACAACCTGGGGAGTTGCACCGAGCAAGCTGGTCGGTGGGTGTTTAATGCGCGAAGCCGGAAACCTTAGCTCTTCAAGCACTGAGAGGACCTATGGCAAAGGCATTGTCATTGCGTTTTGTTAATTAACCCCTCTGTAATGTTTGCCCATTTCGCTGCTTACTTTTTAGCGTTTTCTTCGCCATTGTGTCCTGTGGGCACGATGAAGCCGCTAGCCTTTTCCCTTTTCATTATTCGTATATTTACGCAATTTCACCGAACCAAAAGCAAAACATAGATGTTTGCGGTGTGTGTGTGTGGGGGGGGGGGGGGGGGGGGCTCCTTTTTAATTTTTGCCATCTGATTTCGTCTTCTGCGTGCACCAGTGTTCCTGCCCTCATTGAAATGCGGCCAACGCTTTTGGGGTCGAACCCACGACCTCATGCTTTGCAGCACAGCACCATAGCCACTGATCATCCGCGGTAAGGCAGTTCGCCGTAATTGTAAGAGAGCTTCTGGGTTAAGCCATTTGTCTTGCTTATTATCATAAGCTGGCAGTAAGGAATGACGTAATAATGCTCTGAAGAGAAAATAGGTGCATGAATTCGCAGTGAAATCTTTCGGGAATGTCTCGGGGGATAACACTATAGTCGGAGATTTATAAAGGCGGAAGCCATGGTCCTGTAACGCTTGCATAAAGAGAGCCATTTTGTGAGGCTTCTAGGTTTCCGGTTTGGATTTTGTGTTAAAAGCATTGTTATGGCTTCGGCGCGCTGAAACGCGGAGAGGACGTTAATAGCCCATGTCTGCTTCCGAGAAACCTTTGAGCAAGTGTTATTTTTCTTCATTATGGACAGTCAGCTTTCGCCCTGTATTGCGAAGCTTCTTGAGCATATGAGCGGTGACTTCGGGGTCGTTACAGTTAGATAAGGCATCTGTAGGTTTTTAGCAATTAGCTCGCACTCTTACTCTCTTCTTCTTCTTTCCTAATCTTCTTTTTTTTTTCGCTACTATATTTAAGCTATATTGCCTAGGTTACGAATCTCAGCGAGGGAAAGCGCAATCGCTGCCTGTTTTTAGGCTTTTACCACTTTCACCCCTACCTTAATCATTTCCTTCACGGAGTGCCACAGACCTCCACCCCACGAAAGTCCGGCACTGCGCTTTTCCTTTTACCCACCTATAATTCATTGCACAGACGGGCACCCTGCATCCGAAAGCCGTTTCGACGCGTTTGGCAGCGCATTACGACCTCGCGGCACACCCTATGACGACGAAGGCTGCACAATGTACGAGTCATGCTGTGTGCATGAGCACAGCACACCTCCGCTTCTAGAGCATAAAGCATGCATTGGCAGCGCTACATCTGCCAGTAAGGCGCCTTATGACGAGATGCCACTCTGGGCATGCGCATTTCGGCATCAGCGCCTGTTCGCACCTGTAATTGCTGTCACCTGCGTCTGTCGTTGCTCGACTATAGGCAACGAGGCATAATGTGACGCGCGCTTTGTTACTCCAGCATGATATATGATAGAGGCCATGGCTTTGCTGTCTCGCTATCGCTTTGTCGGCGTTACTTTCTGCAATTCTTTACGTTTCTTTCGCCAGAGGCCTCTGAAAAGTGCTTTAATTTAAATTCACTGGTGATTCAAATTCAGTTGCCTGTCTTGGTACGCATTAGGTTATTACACTTTCTTCGCCGCGTCAGATACGTTTCGGAGAATGAAAAAAAGAGCTGGAAGCATATTTTTAGTAAATGGAAGCCTCATCACTACTACAACTATTTCGCGGGCAGAGACAAGAGGCTGGTTTACCTTTTTATGCCAAGACAACAAACCGACACAGCGGCTCAGTGCCTATAGGGGGCCAAGGGCCCGAAAGACGCAGGTTCAACCCCAGCCGCAGCGGTCACATTTCCATAGAGGCGAAATGCTAGAGGCTCGTGTACTGTGCAGTGTTAGTGCATGCTAGAGAACCCCAGGTGGTCGAAATTTCCGAAGCCCTTCACTACGGCGTCCCTCATAGCCTGAGTCGCTTTGGGGTGCTAAACCCTAAAGCCTCTCCAGATGTGCAGCGCGCGGCCACGCTTGTCTTGGCGGTGAGACAAAAACGTATCTTCATGGGTAACAAAGTAGCGATCTGAGGTAAATACATCGAGGTCGTAGTGTTTCGGGCGTAAACAAGGGAGCGTATACCGGCAAGAACAGAAGGGACGGCCATGAGTGCTACGTTATTCGACACAAGAAGCCTCGCCAATAGATGTCGCAGCGCTGCAGGCTTGTGTAAGAAGGTGGCCGTTGGGGTTATCTATATACTTCATAGGTCTGTATTAAGTTTTTCATACCAATTGCGAAAAACTCGCTATTATCATTCAAACTGTTCCGCAGAAGAAAAAGTAGTGAGAATTGTTAATCGGAGTAGACGTGCGAAAGCATGTGTTCCTTCTTCGCCTCCTGTTTCTGACATCTACACGTGCACGCAACCACGTTTCTGGCTCTTCACCTTCACACCCTTTTTCCACTCAGCCAACGCCTCCCCCCCCCCCCCCCCCCCCCTTCCTATTGGCTGCAGCTGGCGAGGCGTTCCTCCGAACTTACCCGAGCTTCCTCCCACTGCCTGTAGCTTGCGAGATGCTCCTCCGAATTTACCTGAGCTTACCGGAGTCACTCCAAGGCTGCACACTAGATTATTGGTCGGGTTTGACCCCGTTAAGTAGTGCTTTCGCACTAAAGCTTCCTCTCTATTAATAGAAACAAATTAGCACCAAAATCAGCCTAATGATAATACTTACGTTTTTCCGGTTACTTAGGAGCAATATCGATAAATGTGCTTCTCAAATATCGATGAGTATTTCGAGAAACGGTTACATTTTTCTGAACCCCAGCACACTTTGCGAAATACCTACAAGCGATGGTAGAGCTTACTCCAGCGAACAAGATAAATCTCGGCTTACCCCTACACTCCCGCTAAGCGCAGAGCCACGAACAAACACACTACCCGGGCACTGTCAACCCGCACGGAAGCGCTAGCGCTAACTTCCGTCGCAGGCTATAGATCCTGCCGAACGGTGCAAGGAAAGGGGTAAGAAAAGAACAAAAGAAGATGCCCACCACCAGGTTTCCTTTTCGCTTTGTCCCTTGTCCGTTGTGGGTCCCTGTAGGAAACACTTCTTTTTCTTAGTGGTGGGCTCACATTGCCAGCTGAACCTGTGGCCATCGATCGCACCTCCTAAGCGAGCTCCTCCGGATCGAGTACGAGTCCGGTGGTCCGTAGGGATGGAGTAAGCGGTCGCTTCCCGGAAAAGGGATTATTCCGGTTTCGGGAGGCAAGCAACATTGGTGCCTGCGCTGTTTTTCCTTCAGTTTGGGTTCCTGTTTCAACAGGGACCAGTCACCTCGCACATCCTTACAGACATGACAGCGGCCAAACCAATAGCTCCTATTTCGAGTCCAGCTGCAAAAGAAGTCCCGCTATGGTCGAAGGCGCTCGCGATATGAGGTCTTCGTGTGCCTCCCCTGTCACAAGATGTATTCATACTTGGGCTGCGTTTAATATAGGAAGAAAGGCATGCTTAGTCCTTCATCGTACAAGGCCCGCTGTTCGCGGCGCGGTCAGTGTTGATTAATGGCCTTACAAGCTGTCTCTAACCAAGGGAAACCATCGGAAGATAGAATATTTTTCATATCCTTAATTTAAAACATCCTTTCACTTTCAATGCCTGTGGCGAGTAGCACAAATATTACTGTAAAGTGGGATTTATTCGGTGAAGCTTCTTAACGGGCCAGGGTCAAAAGCAGTCCGAGGTCAGCTTGTACAGTTAGCAGCGAGCACCAGACGATGGTCTTGCGGCTCGCGCGTATGCCCGTCGTCTTCCTTACAATGGCCCCCGGACAGAAGAGGAGCCATCCTGGCGACTTAAGGGGCGGACAAGACAGCGGGGTCGTAGTATGTCTTGAGGCGGTGGATATGGACAGTCTCACGGCCGCGGCGTCTGAGATCGGGCGACAACGTGAGGGGCTCAACATTATAGTTGACTGGACATGTTTGCTGTAAGATGCGGTAGGGCCCGTGATACCTAGCGAGCAGTTTACTGGAAAGGGCCGGTGTACGGGGTGGTATCCACAGCCAGACAAGAGAGTCGGGAGAGAAATGCTGGGGAGGTTGATCTTCATCGTGGCGGGTTTTTTGAAGGGACTGGGTAGCTGTCGTGAGCGACCGGGCTATCTGGCGGCAATCTTCTGCGTACCCGGTGGCTTCGGAAACGGTGGTGCACTCAGATGCGTCAGGGTGGTAGGGGAGAACACTATCAATGGGAACGGAGGGATGTCGGCTATAAAGGAGGATGAAAAGAGAAAGCCCGGTTGTAGACTGCTTAGCAGTATTGTACGCGAACGTAATATACGGGAGAATTAGGTCCCAGTTCGTGTGGTTCGAACCGACGTACATAGCCAGCATGTCGGCCAGAGTGCGGTTAAAGCGTTCAGTGAGGCCGTTTATCTGAGGGTGGTAAGCGGTGCAAGTTACATGCAATAAGTTACAGTTACATTCCATAAGGCTGATGTCGCGTACAGGGTTCAGTATCTATTATTTGAAACTGCTGTGCAGGATAAACCTTGATTAAGCCTGAACAAAATCGAAATTCAAAGCTAAGATTCTACCGCTTTAGTTTCGCATACACCGCGAAGCAAGATCAGTTTCCTACAAAGCAACAACTCTGTCATCCAACATAAGTGAAGCTATACCACTGCAAAGGGTATGCAAACTTTCTGAAATGTTTGTATTTGATGAAGGAGCAAGGAAAAGCTGTAAAGTTTCACGGGGACAGCTACACATGGCAGGTTCCCTGGTTTCGTGGCATCATTGGCGCCATCCTCCTACCCTCCAATCCCCAAGACCGGTTACTTCAAAAAGAGGGAGCTATGCGGAGGAGCTCGTGGAACATGCTCCCCCCCCCCAATAGTTACTTCATTTACGGTACACTGCATACAGGCGTTCGGTGAGTAGAAGGTGTAACTATAGCAGCATCGCTAGCATATTGAAGCGATAGCGTTATTGCTCCCGCTGTGCAGAAAATCCGGGGTCGTCGGCGTTGTGAGTTAAATATCCTCCGAGAAGCCACTAGATGGTCCACCTAGGTCACGTGACCTTGTGGCGTCATCACAACCTGCCCACCGGATAGTGAGCAAACTGACCACAGTAGCAGGTGGAGGCTAAATTGGCCACTCGAGAAGAGCAACCTGGGGTGCACAAGCCCCACCGGTGGCAGCACCTGTCTTCGCAGGGCAGTGGCGCATCGCTCAACCACTTCACTACTGCGAAGACTCACAGGGATCTATGAATGCGAAGTCGAGAATGGCTGCTTCTGCATATATGGGCATTAATTAACTTATGAACGCTATTACGTCATATCCTTAAGGCTGAGCTTAAGTGTCCCCTCCAATTTTTTCGCTATTTGGAGTAAAAAAAAAAACCGTGACAAAGCAAAAGCCACTTTTCTTTATGCGACGTTTATTTTAACATTAATTTTCAAACCAGATCAATTTAAGAGAGCACCCATCCACTGTATAAACATTCGCTATAAACGATGTAGGAGTTGGCTGTGCGTATGGGCAGAGATCTCCCGTACTAATATGTCTAGGGTGCGTCCAGAAAGAAAAGCAATCGGACTAAAAGGCACCATTTTTTACAAGCTGCGAGTTGGAAAATAGCACCAAAATATTTATTTTCTGCTGTTTATCTCGCTTATTGCCTCAAAAGAGCTTATCCTTACTTTTAAATGTGTAATTAGGCACAGACATTCAACATTAAGTCTTCTCGACGTGCGTATTGTTCATATTACCCCTCCACCTGTTTTTCCTATGAGCCAAAAATGCTAATAAAATCGAACCACCTTAGGGTCGCACGACATCTTTCAGTGAAATCACATCGCTATGACGCGTAATTTGGAAACGAAATATGCATACAATAACGGACGTAATTCTTTTCTTCCAATTTCACCAACGAATATGGTTTAGTTATGGTTGAAATCAGAGTGCAAGTATGGCGGTAAAAGCCCTCTACTGCGTAAAGCACGTTGCGACTCTCAAGACGAACTCAAAACTCATTTAAAGAAAATGAGTTTCTCTTTTTGCAGCAGTTATGTCCCAAGACTTTCGTTGGAAATATCACTTACTCCTTTCTTCCCGTAGAAGTACGTAAAAAATGGACGCCGCATGTTTTCAATCGAGAGAAACGCCTTGTTATGCCGCAAGAAAAAAATGGAACTATAAAAATCAAACGCGCCCTCGCTGCAAGTTTCCGGGACGAATTTTAATTTCAGGACGCTGTGCTAAAGGCCTCAACTCATTTTTCAAGTCTTAACGGGTCGCAAAGACGCAACACTGTGTAGAGAGTACAATCCGCAAGAATACCTCAGACACCTCAGACAGCCAAGCGGAAATTTCTCTGCTAAGCACACCTCGGTTTCTCCCTGCGTTATGTTCTCCTTGTCGTTAAAAAGGAGCACTCAAGGATGAAACCTAGAATGTCGTGCGCCTTCTGTCTTCTTTGTTTAGTCTTCTGCACTTCCCCTCTTGTCACTGTCTTCCGAAGAGATTACGTTGGTGTCTTGGAAAGAAAAGTAGGGAAAATCTGCTTGAAGTCCTCTTAAGCAGTAACTTTGTTCCGGTACCGCGAGTATGCGTGTTTCAAGCCCGACACGCTTGAATAGTATTCAGAGTAGCCTTCAAGCAGCAGTGGAAAGATTTTAAACTGGACAAGTTCTGAGGGAATTTATCCCACATTCACCAAAGGATGAATCACAGCAAAGGCCCATGAGATAGACGCAACAGTATGAAAAAACTCCCCTCCTGTTTCAAATTACCACGAAAACCAGCCTGCTTTACCTTGACAACGTATCCAACAGGTATGGACCCTTAATAATTATGTTATAAAATTGTAAGTGCGTTTCGCTTTCCCGGAACTCTGTCCTAATGGCGAGTGTGAACGCTCCATGTGTAGCATGCGGTGACCGCTCACGAATGTCCACAGCAATCACTTTTTTATTGGCGTTAGGAGAACAAAAAGTTAGGCTCGTTTTTAAGCCCAAAGAAGAGCAGCAAAGCGACCACGAGGCTGAGAAAACTGAAACCACACTGCAGAGAAAGAGCGAAATCGTCTCATTGATTTTCGAATCTTTCGCTCTGGTCCATTATATGCTCCCCTCAGCAGTACTGCTCCTGTAGCCTTCATTGCTTCGATTTAGGCCTCCACGGCTAAGGCGTGAAAACGGCAGGCTTACGTCAGACAGTGTTCGAAGATCTCCGGCACCGTGAACTATAGTTCAAGGTCATCGGTCGGCTGGTGTTTAATGAACATTCAGTGTAATTGAATTCTATTATACATATATTTTAAGGGCTGTCTATTTACTTCTTATACACTTGACTGCATTTCCCTTTGTCTATTCATAACTTATAGACTATAGACAAAAGTACACTACCAGTCTGTGACCACAGCTCTATAGACTGCCTGTGGACTGTGTAAGCAATTTTCGTTGCCTATATAGTATATAAACTTGTATCTAGGATTTGTCTCTAGAACGTCTATGGACTGTATAGACAAAGGTCTATGGACGGTCTGAGAACTGTTTTAACGAAAGGCTTTTAAGTGACCGTTCTTTTAAGTGTGCGAATAGAGGGATTTGAGGGCTGTGGTCGAGATTATTACAGCTGCAGAAAATTTAGCGGAAGTATTTAAATATATTTCATGCATGACATCTAAGTATGTGCAAGCATTCGTTTCCAAGAAATTAAACTGCGTGCTTTATTTGATGTTGCCAATGATTCGCGCTCAAGTGCTTCTGTTGCCAGGCTTTGTCGCTTTCCCCAATATACCTGTATGTATATTTCGCACAAAATGACTATGGCCACCAGGGGTTATATTTACTAGCACAGATGATTTACCCATAAATAAGAGGCGCTAACAATTATTAATTGCTACAGCTGCATCATAAAAGTGAACACAAGCTTGTTGCACTTAAAGCAAATTGTTCGAGAGACAAAAAATCATATCCTGCCGACACCAAAATTTTATTTTGTGGCCCGCATGAAAAGGATATACGTCGGCCCTCCAGAAGACGGCCTCGCTATAGGTAACTCGTGTTCGAACACGGAAAGCGGACCCAGATGGCCTCAGTTGCCCGTTCTGCACTCCTAAACCTCTGCATGTAACTACATGGTAGATGAGCAAGGCATACGGGCCAACCGAAGACGGATCTCCAGTTTGAACTTTGTAGAGTCATCGCCTTGCTAGTCTACCACCTTCCATGCTCATGATGGCCGTTGACGGCGATGCTCTGAGCTCCGTGCCAAGCACTCCGCGGCCGTGAGCCGCTATCATTTGCAGCCTCTTGGCATTTGCCGCTATTTGTACACGAGGGTATTATTTGCTTAAGTAAAACGTTTGGTGTACATTTAATGCGTACTGATTTCAAGGAGGTAAGAATAGTTGGGTTGTGGGGATAAATAGTAGCGCACGCTGTCGATGTGGTATACAAAGATTGTACTTATTTTTCTCGTTTTGTGAATAAAAAAAAATGTGGTAGGATTTTAACGTAGGTAAACCGAGTAGCTGTGCGAAAGCATGTGTTTAGCCCGGTTGACTCACGGTTTTGTTTGCTTTGCTCAGTCGTCGGCACTTCTGACGAGGATATTAGTCCGATAGTAGTGAAGTGTAGTTTATTGAGACGCGGGAAGCTCCGGCGACGAAGACTCCTGCACAAGTAATCGATGAAGCAGCGGGCCGAAAGGGCAGGGCCACAAGGAGCAGTTATTTAGCACCAGCGTGAGCAGGCCGCCTCAAGAGCTTTGTAGACGTTGGCATGAGTGGCTCCTTATCCGCCTTTTCACCAATACATTGCTTTGCCCGGCAGCACTAAAACATTTTCACCCCTTCTTTAACGGCAGCTGCTCGCGCTGTAAAGCGGTGTCTTCTGACACTTATCACATGGTGTGGGCCTGCCCCTCCAACCCGGCTATTCCCCCCATCCCCAACCCAACCCGGGAGTACTGGGAGGCGACCCTGCTCGGCTGCGGCCACCGCCACTGGTCCCCGACTAGGAACCTCCGCCTAGTGCTTGGAAGGATCGGTACCTTACGGGCTGATCAAAACATATCTCCTGTCCCTTCCTAATAAATATTTTCAGTACCACCACCACCGGCACTTGATCATCTTCGTTCCAGTAGCAATAGTTTATGACGACGACGATGTGCAATGCACAGCGCGAAAGTGTGTTGCAGTTTCATACGAGACGTCATCGGCTATCGGCTGCGGTGATAGAATATGTATTCTACATGGTTATGTGCAGAAAGAATATATATATATATATAGCAAACAAGGGAAGGGGAATGAGGGGCTCGTTATAAGTATTTCAGAAGCCAACAGCCACAGAAACCAAGGGACAGAGCGGATTTTTAATCCCCTCTGTCCCTTGGTTTCTGTGGCTGTTGGCTTCTCTCATATATATATATATATATATATATATATATATATATATATATATATATATATATATATATATATATATAGCACAATAAGGTAAACGTACTTGGTTGCTAGTTTAAAATAAGATGCGAAATTGAGAAACGCTTCGTTTATTGGGAGTCGACGTTTCGGACAGAGCCTGTCCTTTTTCAAGACTCGAAAAAGGACAGGCTCTGTCCGAAACGTCGACTCCCAATAAACGAAGCGTTTCTCAATTTCGCATCTTATATATATATATATATATATATATATATATATATATATATATATATATATATATATATATATATATATATATATATATATATATATATATATATATACAGGGTGTCCCAGCTAACTTGGATCAAGATTTATAAAAAAACTAAACGTTCTTCAGAACTGAAATCGCGTGGATGTTGTTAAGGTTTATCTAAAGTTACAGTACCATTTTTTCGCTCCTCCTATTTGAATAATTTGTCGAACTAAATAAATTAGCCTTTTAAATATAGCTTCAAATATTCAGGCGTCAATAGGAAAGTTGTGGAGCTCCACAAGTATCGTCCAACCCAGGCACTTCCGACGAGATAGACTTAGCGTGATCATTTTTATTCGGGAAAAATGAAAGCCCGCGGAGTTTAAAAAATACCACGTGACAGCGCGCTCCGTGCGCCCGGATGCGCCGCGATTACAGCGCTCTCATTTGTGCTTTGTAAGAAACCATCACCCGCTTCGGGCCTTTCGTGCTGCCCAAGACAGGGCTTCGCGAAGTGCTTGTTTCCAAGATAAGCGCCAGTGGTTACGGACGGCAATGGAAAGAAAGCGCGGCTCCTGTTTTTCGCGTAATTCACACGACGTTATCAGGCTTGTGATATGCGTCTTTGCTTGTTGGGATCTTGCTCCCAAATTCAAACTCATGAGATGGTCATCGTTCCTCCGCATGCATTCTGCTAACGTGAGTGTGCAGTTTTTGCCGCAGAACGGGAGCAAAGCGAGTCGTACTTTATTTATAAGTTTGGAACAATTGCCCACGGCATTAATGAGAACCTGGGCGCTTTGTCTTCAATACGACCCCTGCAAATCCAGTACTGACCTTGGAGTGCCGGCTTGACAAGCCTCGCAAGCTTTCTCCCATACGCCTACACCGATGCCCTCATCGCACACCGCGCTCTTACCTTCCCCCGTTCGACCATCTTGACGAGAGCAGCGCAGTCGAAGAGCCCTAAGCACTCCCGCCATTCATAGTGGCCCCACGCGACGATTCTTCCCCAAAGTCGCCTCCGTTTCCGGCCTTTTCTTTTCCTTTTTTTTTTGTTGCTTCTGTGGGTGTGTGCAGGTGAGCTCATCTACAGTCCACGTGTGTCTGGTTAAATTCCACTCTGCCCGCCTTGACTCATCCTGCCAAAGAAGTTGCACATGGCGGAAGTTCCCCCCGTTTTGCTCCATTGTATTTTGTTTACTCGTTTAAGTGGACAATATCTGAGTGCATCTCAAATCTATGCTGTGCTTCGGCCACTGTTTGTCTCCATACACTTTGCTAGCTGTCCGCTGTGTTAGGACTCAGTGCTCCATCCATTCTCCCCTCCCGCTCTTTTTTTTCCCCTTTTCTCCTTTTTTTCTTTTCTCCCCGCGACCGCATACGTGGGTGGCGGGCGACGACATTTACCCTCCCCCCTCCCTGTCCCGTTTGTATATTTTTGTTATTTTTTTCTTTTTTCTCTTCCCTGAGCAGTTATTCCTTGTGCATCGTCGGCTTGTTTTGGCTCATGTGTCGAACGCCTGTTCAGATGGAGGCCCTTTAAGAAGAGAAGCAAGAACCATGTGACTTCCGTCTTGAAAAAGGGCAGGCTCTGTCCGAAACGTCGACTCCCAATAAATGTTTACTTAAAAGAAGCGCTTCTCAATTTCGCATCTTATTTCTAGCAACCAAGTACGTTTATCTTATTGTGCTATATATATATATATATATATATATATATATATATATATATATTTATATATATATATATATATATATATATATATATTTGTGTGTGTGTGTGTGTGTGTGTGTGTGTGTGTGTACACAAAAAAAACTATTTACAAAGCACCTAGGTAGGCGCTACGTGGCACATGCTTGATAGAAAACATAACAGAACTAAAAGGCTGGCAAGGATATACAGCGCATCACGAGGGAAAACCAATCCGGTACAAAGTCCTGCCCTTCGTAAATGTCCGTTACCTGCCGCAACATTAAAAAAAAAGATAGCCTTAGCTCTCGTGCAGTGGCCAGCGAAGCTATTCTGTTCGCGCCATCGCGGGTTCAAATTCCAGTAGTGGCATTATTTTTTTTTTATGATTTGGCCACGGTTAACCTCATGTTCAAGCTTAACGCAAACTTAGTCCACCGATTTGATCTCCTTAAGCAGTGCTTTCGCACTGAAATCTAGTCAATATGTTTTTACGGAGTTTCTTTGGAAGGCGTGCTGAGCGGTGCTTTAGTCGTATGCCACTCTCGAAGTTTTGATAAGGAAGCCCTGTATGTTAGCGACTCAGTTATACTAATCGATAGAGCCCTGTCTCAGTATAGACTGCATTTAGATACTGGGCTGCCACTGCGGACCATCACGCGCACGCACGTATTTGTACAGGACACATTTTCTGAATGAGTATCATTAACCTGAGAGTGTACATGGCTACGGAATTTGAAGTGATCAGCTAGTTTGATCGCAAAATCGCTCCCTTTCGTCCGCAGTTTAGCGCGGTAACAAAAAGTGGATGATAGATTAGGATTCTTCTCTTCCTCATACCGTCCGAGCTGCGCGGTTTGCCCAATAAAATATAGCAGCCTCAAATGACTGCTCCTCAAGTTCATCCGATACGAAACTGAAGAGGACACACACTTTTGTCGCCCCGAAAACCAAACGCAAAAAATAAGTGGACCTTAAAAGAGGGCCGTTTTAAAAAGTCCTTCGGCTTTCTCTCTTTTTTCAGATTTCTTCTTTCGAGTTTCTTTATTAAACATCTTAATACTCCATTGCCACAGCCTGTAAGGCTTTCCCAGGAGATTTGCTTCCATGGAGTTGCCCTATAAAGAGATTTGAGTTTCAAGCCCTTCGAGCTTGCTTGCCTTTGTCTTCTACCTGATTCCCTGCCTGCCGTCATCGCTAGGCGACAATATAGGGCGTCGATCAGAACGAGAAGGAAAAAGAACCCTTGAGGAGGAAAGCCAAAAAAAAAGCACACATTTCATTTCTTTTTTCTGAGCAGTCGCTGGTACGTGTGCGTGATGTCGCTGTGCGGAAACAGATCGATGCACTTTAGGATGCGACCGCTGTGAAAAAAACATGCGGCCTGTGCACGGAAGCGAATCGACGGAATTTTGACGCTCGTGTCACGTGACTGAAAGAGATCGCTAGGCGTGTTGCAGAGAAGTTTATTGGACTGATTATTCATACAAAGGGACCATAGTCCCTCACAAAGACAAAAACACCAAGGCAGCGACTAGTGTCGCTCGGTACAAAAAAGCTATGACACGACGGCGACTGCTGCCGCCGTTCACACAAAATCATTCACAGCACAAAATGTTCAAAGGGTCCATAATGTCCAGGCATCGCGGGGAAGCACGCTCACTGAATACGATGAACGCGCACCGACACCGCGCACCACACACTCAATACGGCAGGAGCCGCACCGTCACGCGGCCCCCGCTGGCGGCGATGAAGCGGGTGCTCCACCGCCGCAGGAACTCGTCTTCTGGGAGGGTCACATGATCTAAACACGCCTGTTGAAACAGGCGCGCCCGAACCCTCTGCAGCATGGGGAACATGGCGCGTTGAGGCCGGCCCTGCAAGGAAGCGACGCCTCTCTGGCGCCACAAAACAAAGGCCCCAACACACAGCAAGAGCCGCACAAATGCGTCGCGCGGCCTGGTGTGCGAGTCGAGGCTAACAAAAAACATGCGCGACATCAGCCTCCAAAAAGTGCGCGCTACGACGCACTCAAAAAGCGCGTGTTCGAGGGTCTCTGTCGCACCGCACTGGGGACACCGAGAAGAAGGAGCGATGCCCCACGCGGCGATGCGGACCCCCGTTGGGAGGACTCTCCAGCCTCGCAGCCAGCCGAAGTCGCGGACGTCTGGTGGTACCCAGTGCGACGTCAGGCGTGTTCATGCACCGCTAGACTACATGCAACAGATTAGTTGATGAAAAACTGGGTGGACAGGTCATTTATAGCAAGGATTTAAGCCGGTACTGTGTGCAGCTGAGGTGGCCCTAATATTGCCGGTTTTCGTGATTGTTATTTTATAATTCGCACGCCACATGTGCTGAGCGATTCATCATGAGCATGAGCGCTCACTATTTCATTATTGCGTTCACATTTTACCGTATATTTATATAACTTTGGTTGTCTTGTGTTTATTGATAATTGCATCAGTAACAGCACCAATCCGCTCAAGTGCGGCAGTACGCAATTCACTCCTTAGTATACTTATCTAGGTTATATGATGAGACAACCAGTCACGTCCTTGCAAACTGCGGCCACATTTTGTAGCAGTTATTTTCTCTACCGATTTTCTTGTCCAGCAGTTTCCAGAACCCGCTTGTGACGTCATAACTGACAGCTGAAGAAGCACGGTGATTCGCTGGCACCGAAAGCGAATGCGAAGCTGATAAACTGGAAGGAAAGCTAAAAAAGAAAATAAGTCGCGGAAAGAATCGGTACAAAATACCAAAATACGGCCCCTGTTATCTCACGGCCGAACTGGAGGGAGGCGCCGCCGCCGCGAGCAGCCGTGGTTATTTTTAGCGCCTTCATTTCGCAATCGCTAGGCGCGGATTACCCGCAGTTTTGCTCTCGAAGTATTCATCGACCGAAATCCGTGTTATGTTGTTGTTGCTGCTGAAAACAACGCCTCTCAGAAGGTGCAGTAAATGGAGGCCTTTGAAGGAAAGGTGTTGAGATCCCAGACGACGAGAGTTGAGGCTGCCTTGGGTAGCACGTTGAAAAGCACGTTCCAGTGGCGCTCTTTTTATTGCACAGGCCTTTTTGCCACGCCTTTCGCTAATTGCAGCCTTGGTCTGTTGCGCTGCCTCAGTAACGACGGAAGCACTTTTATTCGGATATATTTTCTCCAGGCGAAAGACCAGCGCTGGCTTTGGCTGGTCGGTAATTTCTTTCTGTTTGGATGCCGTGTTACAAGAGAGGGTCAAAGAAAGAGTAGTGCGCGAACTAAGTTCAACCTTTCATCGTGCAACGCATGTTTTCGTGCCGAGATACAAGCAGCAGAAGGCAGGCAACAAGCGGCTAATGAAAACTTCGTTATCATAGCTCGATACTACGAGAAAAAAAGAGTAACCAGAGAACTGTTGCCACGGTGTAACACTAGACTCGGCGACAGCTGTTACGGTATTTTCAATTCGCAATATATTGAAGTGAATTTAAGAGCGACGCGCATATATGTGCTGTTATAAGACACCCATCTAAGACATACTCTCCCTTCAAGCAGCCGATAACTCCCACTCCTTAGTAGTCGTGTAGGAAACCTTGTGATCTAATAAGTGGTAGGAGGTGTGGTCGAGGTCTCGGACCAATGCCTGATTGTGAAAGCCTGAGTCGCTTTGGGAGAATAAACCCAGATAAATCAAACGTAAAAAGATAAGGTATGCGTGAAAAGAATGACAAAAAACGAGGTAAACAGACTAACACACAAAAGAATTCCAAGCTTATATAAGAATGGGTAAACAGAGGAAAGATCCTGCCTGGCTAACATTAACACAAACTAGCCTTTATTAATTAACTCAACCAACCGAC